>NC_064925.1:524237610-524505110 GCF_023897955.1 Schistocerca gregaria | reverse complement strand
TGCCAATGTCCATTTTATGCAAGGGCCACAAAGTTAAGATGAGAGAAATTAGGGCTCATACAGAGACTTGTACAGTCATTTTTCCCAAGATGTATTTGCGAGAGGAACAGTAAAGGAAATGACCAGTAATGGTACATATCATCATCTGCTATACATCGCATGGTGGTTTATGGAGTATGTAGAAGTAAATGTAGTCAGTGCTTCCCTTGTAAGTGTATGAATGACCATACTAGTTCGTTGTGATAGCTTTATATGCTAGTGTAGTCTTTCCTGCAGTTTTATGATCAATTGAGACGTAGCTGACTTTAAAGGACAGCAGTAGTCATATTAGTGTAATGTCTTGTCACTGCGAAATACTATAGTGACACAGTATCCAAAGCCAAAGCTCTTTAGATGTAGTAGTTAGTAGTAGTAGTAGTAGTAGTAGTAGTAGTAGTAGTAGTAGTAGTGTTGCTGTTATTATTATTATTATTAATTAGGAAATAAACATGTGCTGGTATATTATAACTTAGAATGTTGATATTTATCTGTGGTAAACTTGAAAACGCACACACTAGAATCTGTTATTTAACTATAAAAGTCATCAAATTGCCCTGTAGTTTGCTTATCCGCCTTAACTGCTGCTGATCTACTGTTCACTGAATAGTTTATATCTATCTGAAAAGAAAATTCTTCAACTTTTGGCAGGATATACACTGTAAAATTATGTCCATGCTAGAGCCATGGTTTGACACACAGTTTAAAACTATCACAGTTTTCATGTTAAGGATGCCTTACATCAGCATTACAAATATATCAAGTGCATTTTTGATTGATGTTTTAAATGTAGATAAATACAATTTTCTCTGTCTTTGCCAGACTGAAAGGAAAATTTCAGGCTTGGAACAAACATCTCACATCATTAATAGTTACACAGACCAAAAACTGCAAATAAAACCATTGAACGCAATCCAGAAAAACAAGCTTGTTGATAGAAAAGGCAGTGATGCCAACATTATATGGGATAAAGCAATTCTGGAAACCCTGGTAAGAACACAGACAAACTAATTTTAAAACTGCTGCTTTAAAGTAAATTTGACAGAAAGTCCTCATTCTTGAAGGTTACTTAGTGATAGTACACACACATTCAGATATAGTTAATAAAATAGATGTAATTCTATACTGAGTTCATAAATATTAGGTATAATATCTTTAATATTAGGTTACAGAGACTTCTTCCTCCATCTCATTTTGCAGGAAGCTCAAGGATTTGAACGCACTGTCTCTAATTCTAGACTAGTGTATGATTTTTCCAAACATTCTTCACAGGATGGGAAGAGCACTTCTATGAAGCCAGCAACAAAAGCTTCAGCTGTCCTCAGTGACATCAAGGAGAAACAAGAGCCCAGTGAAATTAGTCCAAAAAAATCTGTTTCGATGACAAATGCAAAAGTAACTCGCAGCCCAGTAATGGGTGTGTCGCAGCTTTGTAATTCTGCCAAGGTTATTAGCCCCTGTGAAAAGCCATCAATGTTTTGGAAACAGGGACACAGTCCTCAGAAAGTTGAGGTGTCAAAAATAGAGTTAAAGAGTGTTTCTAATCATCCACAAATGTCTCCCAAGAAGGGTTCTGTTCTACATAAAGCAGCAGTTTTTGAGTCTGGAAGCCCTGAGAAGCAGTTGACAAAGGATCCAATTGAACTGTCAGTAGCTGAGCGCCTTGCTCTGTTTGAGAAAAATAAGGGTCAAGCCCTCATTCCCAAAACTGCTTTTTCAATGGCTGTTCCTACAAAATACTTAAACAAAACGCAGCAGGATTCAATAACCAGCAAGAAATTTTCACCTGAAAAATCCAGCTCTGCAACACAATGGACAAGGCTAGGAAATTTTGGAATTGTTCAGAAGCCAGTAGAACAGCCAAAGTTATCTCCAATAAAAAATGGTAATTATACATTACATCTGCAATACATTAAGTAAATATTTTACCAAAATTTTAATTATTGTAGTATTTTCTGTTCTGATCCTATATATTCATACTACACATTTATTTTAGATATACCCCAAAACAAAGTACTGGCCAGCAAGCAGCTTTTTGAAACTGGGGCTATTAATGGCAAAGGAAGTTCAGTTCTTCAGAATGTCCCTTCTGAAAGGCAGAAAGAACTAGAGATGTTACAGAATCGCTGGAACAGAAATAAACAGATTGGATCTGTAGTATCAGATTCCAGATTTATTCCTAACGACGCCCAGTCAAATAGTAACTTAGTAAGTACCTGAATAAAAGACTGTTAATGATGTAAAGCAGTTTACTTAAGATTTAGTGTCATTTTATTCATTTACATTTTCTTTGCATGGAGCTATCAAAATGATGACTGCTGCAAACTTTGGAAATAATATTTTAACAGTAGTTATAATTGCAGAATATGTTGCATAAAACAATTGTTGCATCTTATATCTGTTTTATACATTTATTACTGTGCAGTTGATATGCTGCTGGCTCATACAGGAAGTTGTGCCTTAAAATCCATTGAATTTGTATAAACATTTTTCTATCAGAAAACATTTTAAGTTTATTTTAAAATTGTTCCCCTTATATATTGTTTGGAGATTGTTAATTTATTAAGATTCTGTATGGCATATCCTGTGTTTCTTATTGCCCTTTTCTGTAACAGTCATATTCTTTTTACATGAAAATCAGTTACACAGCCCCCACAATTCGGCCCCATAGTTACAAAGGGGGCAGATCATTCCTTAGCGCACTATTTTTGAAGTTGGCTAGTAATTGACTTTGTGCTGGCTAAGGTGTTGTAAACGACTACTGGGTTTTCCAAATACAAAATTAATGTGCTTTATCCACTACAGATTTCATCAAGGTACATACCCAGAAATTTATAGCTGTCAGTTGCTGTTACTGAGATGTTACATACATTATTTGCATTGGTGTGGTGAGAACTGCCTGTTCTAAATTGGAGTAATTGAGATGCAGTAACATTCACCTTGCCGTCCTGATCACTGAAGTATTTATAATTCTGTGACATCACTGGTAGCAAAAGTTGTAGTTTCTTGCGCTCTTTACCATAGAATAAGTTTGAGGTTTCATATGCACAACTTATTACGTGGGAGTTAAGTGGTTGTGTAATGTTGTTAAAATGCAGGGTGTTAACTATTATGTTGTGGGGAAACTGTTGGGAATGAGTAGAAGATGTGAAAAGAGGCAGAAGAGTTCGTATATACATATAGTACTATTTATTTTCTTAGTTACAGACACTTTTTTGTGGTTACATGTTTGCTGCACATCTCTCTTTTTGTTTTCATATTTCCAGCTTCGTTTTGCAGATGTTTCTCCCCCCCCCCCCCCCCCCCCTCCAGATGTAATTTGTTTTGGGAGAAATTGAATTGGCTATTTACAGATGAGCACCACTGAAATAGTGTGTTTGTGATCTCAGCTGGAGAGTTACATGTTGTGTCTGACTTGCAGTAATGTGCATGACACCCATAGCTGTGCACAAGAACATTAATCATTGGCTAACAATGTTAACTTTTTGAGTAATAGACTAACTTTTAAGTTAATTCAGTACCTACTATTTATGACAAAAATGATGCTGTGCCATGTGCAGAAATCACGTTCTGCCCATTTCGGGTCATATAATTGTGTGCCTACGCTGGGGTGAGCCCGATTGATGTAAACAATCAAATGTGAGAATAACTAGATGATGGCTGTTTATTGTTGCTTCTGTACAGAGTTTGCTTTAAGAACTATTTTTTGTTAGTGAATTGACTGTGGAAACTAAATCAGGGAATTGGATTCCAGCTGTACAATTGATGACAATTCATGGCCACATTTCAATGATTATGTTAATTTTGTATTCAGATTGGGAGAAAAAATACTTATTGACTGCAAACTGTGCTTGTGTAAAAAAAATAAATCATCAATTAGTGCTCACCCTTCAAGCCTTAACAATTTCAAACAACATATAAGGAAAGCACATGAATCGCAATATGTACAACTTGAAGAAACAGTGGGGGCAGAGTGTGGTCTAGGGAATCCATAAACAAATATCAATCTTGGGCATTCAGATATTGACAGCAGAGTCAGTAGCTATAATCTGGTTAAAAGAATATGACAGAGAAGCATTGTAGAATCTTTTGGCACTGCAACAATTGCCAACAGTGTGTTTCAAGCTAGTGTGGACCAATGCATAGTAAACTTGCTGCGGATTTTCATCCAAAGGTCCAGTTAATATGGCTGGAAATGTATTACAACAGTCGAGGAGAAACAGTAAGAAAATGGGTGGAAAATGTTGTTGTAGAGGCTTTGATGCACGAAGCCGCTGAAAGTTCGAAGGACAAAGATACTTTAAGTGACAGTGGCGCAAGCAGGAACAACGAAGACAAAGACGAAGACTTTTTTTATGTCTGTCATTTGATCTAAAGAGAAGCCTAGTAGTCACACAGCTGTAAAAACTAAAGCCCAGAGTCTAGTCAAAATGTGGCTGGACATGAAATCAAAAGAATTATTCAACTATGCGGTATTTATTGGGAACATGTTTTAGTAAATTTATTTATTAAATAGAATCCCCTATGTCCTCAAGTGCTGCAGTTTAACAGACTTTTCTTCTGTGGGCAAAGACATTTTCTCTCCTAAACAGGCCTAGCTGTCGGATGAAAAATTTAACATGTCAGTGTTCGTGAAGGGAAATATGCACCTTACGGTAGCTCCTGTCTGATTCTAACATTGTTGTTGTTGTTGTTGTTGTTGTTGTTGTGGTCTTCTGTCCAGAGACTGGTTTGAAGCAGCTCTCCATGATGCTCTAACCTGTGCAAGGTTCTTCATCTACCAGTACCTACTGCAACCTACATCCTTCTGAATCTGTTTAGTGTATTCCTCTCTTGGTCTCCCTCTACGAATTTTACCCTCCACGCTGCCCTCCAATACTAAATTTGTGATCCCTTGATGCCTCAGAACATGTCCTACCAACCAATCCCTTCTTCTGGTCAAGTTGTGCCACAAACTTATCTTCTCCCCAATCCTATTCAATACTTCCTCATTAGTTATGTGATCATCTTCAGCATTCTTCTGTAGCACCACATTTCGAAAGCTTCTATTCTCTTCTTGTCCAAACTATTTATCGTCCATGTTTCACTTCCATACATGGCTACACTCCATACAGATACTTCCAGAAACGACTTCCTGACACTTAAATCTAAACTCGTTAACAAATTTCTCTTCCTCACAAACGCCTTCCTTGCCATTGCCAGTCTACATTTTATATCCTCTCTACTTCGACCATCATCAGTTATTTTGCTCTCCAAATAGCAAAACTCCTTTACTACTTTAAGTGTCTCATTTCCTAATCTAATTCCCTCAGCATCAGCCGATTTAATTTGACTACATTCCATTATTCTCGTTTTGCTTTTGTTGATGTTCATCTTATATGCTCCTTTCAAGACACGGTCCATTCCGTTCAGCTGCTCTTCCAGGTCCTCTGCTGTCTCTGACAGAATTATAATGTCTTCGGGGAACCTCAAAGTTTTTATTTATTCTCCATGGATTTTAATTCCAACTCCGAATTTCAATTCTAACATTGATAACTGAATAATTATAAAACTAAATGATAAAACTATTTCTTATTTTTCTTCTATGTTCTACCTAAACTTTCCTAATCAAAACATTTTCATTTAACCAATGCTAATATGATAGATTCACTTTCTCATTTCACTACACCTATAACATAAAGTTTGCTATTACAACTTAATCTGATTGGGTTTAACTTCTGATAAATCTGCTGTGAAGTAGTGTTTTAATCAGTAAGGCAGTTCACTTTTTTAGTAATGAATTGACTATTAGGAAAGATAACTGAGAGTGATGTTGCCCTGCTGTGAAAATGCCCACTCAGCCATATTCTTAGTGTATTAGTGTGTACTGTACATATCTGCCTAAAATGTATTCCAATAGCACATCTCAACATGGACTTGCAAATTGCAGTGCAGCTAAAGCCAGGAGATTGTATGCTGAAAGACTTCCCATTCGACATTTACCAAACAATAACACCTTTCAAAGAAGACTTGAAGAGACAGGCTCTTGCAAGAAAACATCATCTTATTGCAGAAGACCAATTAGTGTTAGAACACTTTGTTTGGAAACTCAGTTACTTCATCATATTAAGGGCACAAATTGCAGCAGTACCAGAGAAATAACAGAAACTGAGAATGTGAGTCACATGACCTTGTGGAAAGTGTTAAGAGCAATTACTTAATGCATTTCATTTTCAGAGAGTGCAAAATATTATATATTATTGAGACAGAATGTTGATCTAGGAAAGCTTTTTGTACATGGATACCAAGAATGTAGTGCAGAATTTTCACAACACTCATGAATGGGCAGATAAGAATCCTTTCACAGTTTTGGAAACAAGACATCAGCAACAGCTTAGCAATAATGTATTGGCTGGCACAACTGGAGAGTTTAATTGGACCTTTTGTTTTCTACGGGAATTTGACTGGAGCATCATACAGTGAATTTTTAATGGAACGCATTTCAGTGTTTTGCTGGAAGATATTCCACTACACTTATGCACAATGCGGCTCAATGTTATTTTGCTCTGCAAGCAAGAACAGTTTTAAATCGGTGTTTCCAAAACAAACGAGTAGGTCATTGGACAGCATCATCTTCGCTTAAATGATCTGACCTTAGTCCATTGGATTTTTATTTTTTGCGGCTCTTAAAGGACATATTGTATTAAAGGCCTATTGCAAATGTTGACATTCTTCACCAATATGTCCAAGGAGGATTTCAGTAGATGCACCAGACACCCATAATGTGGGAGTGAGTAAGAAAGTCTATGATGTGGCATTTGTAAGCTTGTTAAGGCTAATGGTAGATATTTTGAGCATTTTATTTAACCAGTTGGAAAAAAAATTACATGTAGAATCAAACTGGCAATTTGGGGGAAAAAAAAACAAGAATGAAGTTCCCTACCCAGTCCTCAGAGACTTCCCACATATTAGTTTTAGTTAACATCATGTATGAAAGGCAGAGAAAGTGGCAATGGATTGTAAATTACTATTGCAAAACTATACTGAACTTTTATAGTCTTATCATATAATTTTTATGTCAGTCAAGTATAGTGGATAAGATTAAACTGGTATATGCTTAGAAGTAGCAAGAATGGATTCCCAATAAAATAGGACTTCAATCTCCCCCCCCCCCCCCTTCCTCCTGAAGTAACTCGTGGTTTATTGAATCAAAGCTTTCGTGTGGTCTAAATGTATACCTGCAATCTATTTGTCCAATCCAGCAGACAGTGCAGTTCTGGAAGAATTGGGAAACTGCTGTGGTCATGCTCAGATCATTTTAAAACCATGCTGAGAATCTAGATAACCTTTTTATATTTTGTGAAGAAGGCACCAAGCTAGGAATCTAATCAGACTAGATGCAAGTTTGTCTAGAATTACTTTGTTTTTGGCAATGTTTTACTGACATCTGGATTTCTCTGAAAGGGCATTGATAGTCATAATATCTTGACAGGGTAGAACAGAAATAATTCTATTTATTGTCAGACCCTTTCACATCTAGTACATAAAATTCCATTTCTTAATTAGTTTGTATTTAAAACTAAAGATGATGTGACTTACCAAACAAAAGTGCTGGCAGGTTGATAGATACACAAACATACACACAAATAGTTTGTATTTAAATATGTTACTGTTAGATCTGTGCAGATTTTGTTTCTGCAGAACACTTTTTGTTATTTATGGCATGGTTGGATTTGTGTACTCTTATCACCATACAATAATAATGAAAATCTAAACTACTGCAATTTACATTATCTACAATATTTCTGCTGATTATACACAGTCTATTCTAGTGGCGCATATGTTCATTACTCTAGTTTCTGAGCTTACTAAATTTAAAGGATTACATGCTCAAATATATTAGAGTGTTTCATGTTTACTATAATGCTTGAATTTGCGTCATGTTTGTCACCAAATATAGTAACATCAGCTCAGTTCTGTTCACATCTACCTACTTTCCTACCACCTCCTTTATTTCTTCCTTTCACTTGATTTTCCTCTAGCACCATCGTACCAGCTAACCTGCACCATTTTGCCACAACCTCCCATCATGTTCCCTTCCCTTCCTGCTCCACCCATTTTGCACCTATTTTTTCTCGCAGCTACTTTTTTTCATTGAACAGTCTGATAACATTTTATACAAAATTTATCTTCTTTAGCTTGTTAAAATGTTTTTCTGTTGTTCAGGACTTAACTTTAATGACTGACTGTGTAGTGTCAGATACATTCACAACACTCGTAGGGAAAAGAAGGTTTAATTGACAAAACTATAAAATCACAATGAGACTAAATGGCTAGTCAATGTTCAGCACCATGAGACAAAATACCAGTTCTGTTGATTCAAATATTCAAACAGTGTCCCCCCCCCCCAAGTGTGCGTGCGTGCGTGAGAGAGAGAGAGAGAGAGAGAGAGAGAGAGAGAGAGAACACTGAACACTTGTGGGTAAGTACAGCCCAGCTACTCCATCTCTGTAATACTGGTAACATAATGTCACTTCATTTACCTTTTTATATCACCTACAGCCCATTTTAAAATAATGCTATCTATCTTTCTTTCAGGAAAGGCAGCATGTATCAGTCCCACCAATTCCTCCTCCCCTACCGCAGTTGTCACCTACAAAGAAAGACAGTGTATCAGAGATGCAGCAGAAACTACCCACTGCAAGTGATTGTATTAATAAAGGTATTTTCTGTTATTTAATTATTTAAATTGCAAATTTTTGTAATCAGCCCACTGCTCTTTTTCCCTGTGATTATGAAATGGTGTCTGTTAGCACTAGTATATTGAATAAGTTTGGCAATCAATGTGAAATATGTAATGTTTTGGTGGTTTTGTACACTGAATACAAGCTAATGAGAAAAATAGGTTTGTAATGAATTTTTGTCAAAGTAAGTTCAATCTAGGGATGTAAATAAGATGCGGAGACATCATCAGGAATCAAAAGGATTCTGAAGAGATAAGATGTAAAGTGTGTTTTATCCACTGGCAAAATTGAGGAATCTGTTATATTAAGTCAAAGGTAACCTAGGCCTGAGAAAATGTGACACATATAAAACTCAATGCTGATGGGGTTGGGTTGGGTTGTTTGGGGAAGGAGACTAGACATCAAGGTCATAGGTCTCATCGGATTAGGGAAGGATGGCGAAGGAAGTCGGCCGTGTCCTTTCAAAGGAACCATCCCAGCATTTGCCTGGAGCGATTTAGGGAAATCACGGAAAATCTAAATCAGGATGGCCGGACGCGTGATTGAACTGTCGTCCTCCCGAATGCGAGTCCAGTGTCTAACCACTGCGCCACCTCGCTTGGTTCAATGCTGATGTGGGAAGACTTACAGTGAGAATTATTTAAACATGCGACAGCACATGTTTTACGAGAAGATTGAAGTTTTATTTTCAGCATCCTTGTTCTGGGATGGTGGTGTTACTATGAACCCGAAAATGTAGCGTATAATTTTGGTGAAATTTTCATCCCTTATTGCTGTTGTTGTTGTTAATGGTTAGATGTGGAAATTTAATAAGTTGTGATGCTATTTGAAATTGAATATCAAAAGAAAGTGATGTTGGGGAGCATTTTGACTGGAATGTTTGTCTTTGCAAACTTTCAACAGTTTTTATATCTAATGTGGTTTTTGCATGTTTTCTTCTTTTGGCCCTGTTTAAGCTCTCAGCAAATGCTTTTCGTTTGAGAAACAGCACCATTTATTTTGCTGGTGAACTGAGTACTTATCTGGTTTAATATGTTGCTCAGCATTTTCTCTTTTCCCACCCAATTCAATAACAAAATCTGCAGAATATTAATTTTGACCTTTTGTGGACATTCACAGGTGTGTGACCCACACTTCAGGGCCGACACCTATGTCCTGCGTTTCTGTGGAACCCGAACTGACTCTTGGTCATAAGGATTGCCGATCCCTTGTGATATTCTGAAGGTCGTAATCAGACTCCTTGATGGACCAGAATTAGTCTCTTCACTCATTCCCAATGAGAAGAGAGAACAATGAGTAATATACAGCACAAAGCATTCTGTAATGGCTATCATGCAATTGCTTACTGAGGTTGGCATTTTTGGTAACGAGGAGAGATCATCACGTCCTCTATCAGTATTTGATGCAACCACAGTTCAAAACATCTGCCACCAAAACAACTGCCATTTTAAATGTATCCACATTAAACCAACTTTTTAACTTTAGCTAGCAAACAAACATAAGCCTTTGTGTGTTGTAAGATCTTAGTTCCATGCTGAGGTGTTCATTGCCTTATACAACTTGTATCTTATACAGCCAGTTCAGTGGCCCTTGATTGGCATGGCACCAGAGCATCGACCATTCTGAAATGAAGTGTCTATTAAGTAATTTCTTGTTTTCACATTTTGAGGCACAACTTTCATGTAAGCTGATGAACCAAAACATTAAGACCTCTGCCCATTGTGAGTTTGTGTGATGCATGATGGCACTGAGTGAATGTGATCCAGTAAAAGAAGTATATGGGTGAACCAGAGACGAATGGGGATACATTCTAGCGATAAGTGGTGCAAATGAGGAAATTCATCAACTTAATTGACTTTGGTGTAAGCCAGATTGTTGTGGCCCAGTTCCTGAGAGCAAGCATCTTGGAAATGGTGAAGCTGTTCCCGTGATACTATCTTGAGCGTCTATGGAAAGTGGTGGAAGAATGTTGAAACGATGAGTAGGCAACAAGAAGTAGGATGGGCATACCTCATCGCCGAATGCAAGGATTGGAGGCTTGCTCGTTCTCTAAAGCAGGATAGATGGTGATTTGTGGCAGATCTGATGACGGAGTACAGTCCTGGCACAAGCACAAATGTTTTGGAGCACACCATTCAGCGCACAGTGTTGACCATGGTGTTTCGCAGCAGAGAACCCCTGTGTGTTCTCATGTTGACCCAACAACATCGTCAGTTATGATTACAGTGGGCACGCAATCAACATTGGACTGTGGATCAATGGCTTAGTGTGCCTGGTCGGATGAAACCCATTTATTATTAAATCTGGTCGATAGTAGAGTCCACATATGCCATTGTCCAGGCTAACGGCTGCTCAAAACGTGCAGCACACCACAGATGAATAAAACCCAATTGGGATGCTATTGGGTGGCAGCTGCATGATCCATCCACCTGTAAATTACAGGAACTGTGTGAGCTGTGCATAGGTATCTGGTGCCACAACCTCTCGAAACCTTGAATCCATGGCACACAGAATCACTGCTGAATTGTGTTCTAGAAGTGGACCAACATGCTTTTAAGCAAGTGATCATAATGTTTTGGCTCATGAGTATATCTTTGCATTTATCGGAAAATTTGAACTCCAATTTGTGAAGTCTTCAGTTATTACTGGAGCCATACTTATCTGTATGGCAGGCTGTATTATCAACAGGACATGGTTGTCAGCTAGTCACTGCCTGGAATCCAGCACTGTCTTCCATTAAGTTAAAATGAGAGAAATGAGAACCTCCAATTATGGACCAACATAGTGTATTGCAGAGTTTTAATTTGGCTTTTAACGACATTATCAGTGTACCGCAGCACCATCATTGCCCATGACACATGCATGGAAATCTTCCCTTCCCAATGGGAGGCATTATCAGTATTATTTTTGTCCAGCTGCAAGAGGTTTTCCATGCAAGTATGATTCCACATTGAGGCTTTTATAACTTTGGATTACACAACATATTTAACAACAGTTCTGCCTTCCAGCAGTGAGATTCACAGACACATGAATATGTCAAACAGTTACATTGATTGAATGTTTCAGTACTTGCACATTACCATGTGGTAGATGTTTTGAGTGTCGGCTGATACAGTGGTTTTATTGACGGGAGCACAGTGAAGAAAGATGAGGCAAGACTGGAATTAGGAATTCCTGGAAGGTTATGCGGGAGTGACAGGTCTGAGGTTATTAGGTTAGATTCTGATGCGGGGGCGGGGTGGACATCATCATCATCATCATCATCCTGTAGCTGACATTAGTGTGAAAGACAATACCTACGGACTGGACATTGCAGAGCAGGAGTTTTTTTTATTGGGGCAGTGTTTTTAGTTCGGAATATCTGTGCGTAGGTGATGTGATCTAAGTGAATAGTATGAACTGATAGAACATTAGTTATTGGAAGCCTTTGTCGGTAATTGGGCTACAGCAGAAAATGGTTAATTTTATTTTGGTTGAGTAATTTAGGTGTGTCCATTTAATTAGCATGGTAAGAGCAAGTATCCATGGAGGCTAGGTACGGGGCTGAAAGAAGAATAACAAGAAGTATGAAGCTGCCAATTGGAAGTAAAATATAAACTGCAGTGGCAGTGAAGGTAAATAATAATCGTGGGGTTTATCTGATGAAAAAATATTAAATCTGTGATCCTATGGTGAAGATCAGTTGGGGAATGAAAAATTAAGATACAAGATTTCTCTCTTGTAAAGATAATTTGAACCTCATCTACTGATTACAGCCTAACTATACCGGTATTGTATTTTTATTTTTTTAAATATTTGTTACAAATGACATGTAATTACTACTGTAGCAACTTAAACAAATTTGTTTCCTCAACTATAGTTGTTGTTATTTTCTTCTGTCAAATGTCACCACCTCTGTAGTTGCAAAATTGATGAACCTGTGAGTGAGTGACAAGGCATTTTTTATATATGGGTAACATTTTTTAATAAGGTTTCTTGGTTTTCTGCTTTAAAGAAGCAACATCAGATGTTACCTTCTTCTTGAATATAATATTTAACATTTTGGCAGATGATATGAAAAAGCAGTATCCTGTCTTAGCGGATGTTAGGAGATTCAAGATGGGAGACCCTAAACCTGGCAGGTTATATCCATGCTTGTCAGATATTGAAACGTGCACAGAGACAGAGAGTGAGGTGCCTGATACAGATGGCTTTGAAAGGTAATAATAATTTTGTAAAGTTTCTGCAATGATTAACTTATTGAAACTGAAAATTGCTTGTAGATAACAAATAATTATTTTCAGCTCTGGGAGTAATGATTCTTGCAGTAATTTGGAAGACACTAGTTTTGGGAGAGAGATACTGCAAGCTGCGGGTATTAACAAGTCACCAGTCAAGGCAAGTAAAGGATTTATATGGAACAAGCAACTACTTTTCTCCTGTTTCCATACTATTCTATTATAACATATCATTTCTGATAAAAATTAGTTCCAGATTCAATATTACTAATTAAATATTTCCATAAAATTTATGCTCTTTTAACATTGTGTTTGTATAAAGGACAAGCAAAAATATTTACTATTCATTATTTGTTGAGGCTACCATTGTGCATGCATATATTTTTTTTTTTTTTTTAACTGGCATCTAGTTTTGAACACTTGTATTTATTTTCAAACAATTGCCTATATTATAAGTATGAAATAAACAAACATATCAGGTACAAAATGTTAAAATACATAATTGACAGTACATAATTCCCATTGAAGATTAAAAAGGTTGTTTCATACGACAGGTCAGCATAACAAATATAATTTCACAGTCAAATAAAATTTATTTGATGTGATATATGAACAGATCTTTTGAATGTTGAAAGGGAATTATGTATAGCCAGACATTAGAAATGGAGGTATGTCATCATCTATATATTGCACTACTGTAATCTATGCATATAGAATATTAGGAAACTGTTTGCGCATTTTAACCCTTTGTATTTTATGTTTTTACTGATTTTGTACCTGCTAATGTAGGTAATGGCTTAAAAATGTACATGGGGATTCAGAACTAGTCACCAAAAACAAACAAACAAACAAACAAACAAAATGCAAATATGATGGAAACCTTAATAAATTGTAAATTTCCATAAAAGTTCCAACAAATGTAATACAAAAGCCAGTATCCGTCTCCTACCTTCCAAACTTTACAGAAGCTCTTCTGCGAACCTTGCAGAACTAGCACTCCTGAAAGAAAGGATACTGCGGAGACATGGCTTAGCCACAGCCTGGGGGATGTTTCCAGAATGCGATTTTCACTCTGCAGCGGAGTGTGCGCTGATATGAAACTTCCTGGCAGATTAAAACTGTGTGCCCGACCGAGACTCGAACTCGGGACCAGTTTTAATCTGCCAGGAAGCTTCATATCAGCGCACACTCCGCTGCAGAGTGAAAATCTCATTCTGGAAACATCCCCCAGGCTGTGGCTAAGCCATGTCTCCGCAGTATCCTTTCTTTCAGGAGTGCTAGTTCTGCAAGGTTCGCAGAAGAGCTTCTGTAAAGTTTGGAAGGTAGGAGACGGATACTGGCAGAAGTAAAGCTGTGAGTACCGGACGTGAGTCGTGCTTCGGTAGCTCAGTTGGTAGAGCACTTGCCTGCGAAAGGCAAAGGTCCCGAGTTCGAGTCTCGGTCGGGCACACAGTTTTAATCTGCCAGGAAGTTTCATATCAGCGCACACTCCGCTGCAGAGTGAAAATCTCATTCTGGAAATGTAATACATTCTGTGAAGGACCTCTTATTCTACATTGTTGCTATTGCCATCACCATAAAGAAATTTAAACAAAAACAAATATGAAGTTATTACTTGCCACTTTAATTTACTATTCTCAATAAATCAAAGCAAGAGTGAATTTTCTACTACAGGCTGCATATATATGACCAACGGTGCAATTCTAGTGTGTAATTTGGTCTTTCACATCATTGCTTGGTTCCCTCTCATTTTGACAAGAAGCAATGTGGACCATCGGTTAGACAATGTACTCATATTCAGGGGAGGAGTGGTTTAATTTCCATCTAATCACCCATATTCAGATTTTCTGTGATTTCTCTAAATCACTTGAGGAAAATACCAAAATGGCTTCTTCGAAATAGGACAGCCAATTTATTATCCTATTCCCTCTCTAATTATCTTGTAGTTGACTGGGACATTACTCCCTGATCTTCCTTCTTTCTTCCTTTCTTATCCTGATGCCAGAAGCCTTGTAATACATTGTATGTATTCGCTAGCAAAATAATTATGTATTATGCAATCAGACAAATTGACAAAATAAATGACCTTTCGTATGTGAGTATGGAATCATTAGCATAGATTTTTCCATTCAGTGAATGATGTGGGTGGTTTGTGTTACTTATATACAGGGTGTATATGACCCGGGAGAAACCCAGATATTTTTTCATCCGGGAGAAAACCAAGAAAAACCCTGGAATTTTTTAGAATTCTGGGAATTTTTCGTTGTTTTAATTTTGAGTTAAATTTTTGTAATTTTGACTGGTAAGAACCAATACTCTAACAAAGTATATTACTGTATCCCGCTACTGCAGAATAATACTGCAGCATTAAATCATGAACAAGAGAAAGAAACGAAAATATAACTTAAATTGCAAAGGAAATGTGCCATATAAAATAAGTGCTCGTACAAGTGCCTTCCAACAGCAAAATGTGTTGAAGGCTTTCGGAAGACTATGCAATGCTTCATAACAAAAAACTGCCTCCGATGAGCGTGACGTCACAACTCTTTACATTTGCCTCATTTAATAAATTACGAGCGGGCTCATGCACACGCACAGTTGAGTTGTGTATGAGCAGTACCTTCTCCTGCTTCTGGCTACAGAAAAGTTACTGTTGGCTGTGTAAGCAGCAACCAGCAATGTGGTACCCGGAAAAATTCTACTGGCGCGCCCAAGCTGCCAGATTCATGCTTGCGCAGCAGGCCCGGATCTAGTGGGGGGTGGGGCAAACCGGGGTATCTGAACCGGGTGGCAATTTCAGGGGCAGGGGGCATATTCACATTCTTGAGGGGGAAAAAACCTTGTTTCAGTAAGCACCTAGCATCCAGCGCACGTCGGACTATAGGTTATTCATATGATTTTGAAACGCACCCCTGCTGGTGTTTTGACACATTCTAAGTTGATTTCTGAATGAATTATAAGTTGAATGTGTGCATAGTGTACATGATGTCTCTGCCAGGGGAATCCTCTCCACATCTAGAAATAAACTTTCCTGCAGACAACACGGGAAAGGGCTGTGCGAGCTGAGCAGAATAAAGCCGAACTGGTGAATGCCAACTGCTACTTGTTTATGTGGTTGATTTCGGTTTGCAAATGTTCAGTGTTGTTATGATTACTAGTGAAATGCACAGATTCAGACTACCGGAGTGGAAATAAACGACTAACAGGAGTAACAGGTAAGAAATATTACGTATTATCTTCTCAGTATGTCAAGAAAAGTGAAATTTTGACAGAAAAAATAAGCAATGGCTTATTCTGAGTAGCACAGAAAACGCATTGTACAAACACGTGGTGTCTCCCCGTGACCCGTGTTTACATTTAGTGATTTTTCTGTTTTCTCTTCGTTTACTGCTCTCATGTCAAATGAAAACAAGACAGATTTCTGAGGCTGGGAGCTATCAAGTGAATTAAAATTCCTTCTCGTAATTACGGAAGGCTAAAATATGTTACTAGTTTTAGATTTTATTTCCACCTTTCTGACAGTCAAGCATTAATTGCCTTGCAGAATAATAAAGTTATTTTTGTCGGTTTGCTAAAGAAATTTGGCTTTTCGTAAGCTTTCCTGCTGAAGCGCTCAATTTATTTGGAACGAACTGTTTAATTCTACAATATTGCTTCGTTTCAACTATTTACTTCATTTCAAGTGCACATTTTCATCTTCTAGCATGTATGGCATTATGCTATAATAAAGAACCAAACATGAGAATACAGTACTGGTACTCCAAGAAAATTTACGTCCCGAAAACCACACTGAAAAGCTTCATGTCAGGTAGAGGCCTACGTCATTAGGAATCTGGACATATGAATGAGCACTGTAAGGCGAACTATGCATTTTATACGGTTCACGAAACTCAGATGCTCTTGGAGTATCCTCTGATGTCTTGTTTCTTTTATGAAATAATGTAAGATCTTTTAATGTTTTACATGTACGAACATACAGGCCTCCTACGTCACCGTAGCTGCGCAAGCGTGGTGACGGCTCTTATCTGGGGCTCTCTGCCAACTGCTGAAATGAATCTATATTTCTAACAGGTGGCGGATAAATATTGCGAATTGTTGTTCGAAAAGCGTTATTTTCAAAGTAAATTTGCCTATTACCCAAGATGAACTAAGTGAGAGAATGTACGATGAATTGCTTAAATCACAGAGAGTTTGCTCTCTTTTAAAAATCAACTCTTTGATGACGAGCCATTTACAAGAATTTCGAGCCCAGAAGATCAGAGATTTATGTTGGTATTCAAAATTTTTCTCTCTTATTTGTGTGATGTAACTTAAAGTGTAACATGTGCTAAACAGATCAACCTTATATGTGAAAGCTTAGCTTGTCTAGTAGCTTATTAATCTTCGAGACAAATATTATATGTGAAAGCTTTTCTTTTCTTATAGCAACACTATGTATATTAATTTAAACCATTAACTTTTCCTGTTGGTCGAATTCGAATTTATACTTTCGTAACATGAAAATATACAGTGTACATGTTGCTGCATGTCAAAGATCTTTCTAAAACGTGTATTTTCCCCCTGAGTTTTGTTTTCTAAAGCACCAGGAAGTTCTACGCTGCTTTATAAAACCATGTCCATTCAAAGGGTAAGTTTTACAGTTCCGAGAGAAAGTATACTGTCACGTAACACGGAAAAAGTGTATTTTCACCCGGGAGAAAATGTGTTTTTACCGGGAGATCCGGGAATTTCTTTTCCTTGTCCATGTATACACCCTGTATACAGCACTTTCAAGGTACTAATATCTACTGGCCCTCACCTAGCTGTCTGTCGCATCTTTCAATTCTGGTATTACATCGCAGTGACATAACTTTATTTTCCTTTGTGCATTGTTCAATAATAATCACAAATTGTGTAAATGAAATCTTTTTCCGTGCAAGACTATATTTTACTGAACAAATAATTTAAAGAGTAAAGATAGAAACTCGCTGAATAATTGGAGCACAGAGTCGTTATTTGGCATGTAAATGAGAGTGATTGTAGCTAGCTTCTGGATGAATCTTCCTTCAGGACTATAAAGCCTAATTTACACAATGACATTGGGTTGTGCCACTCGTTTGGAATGAGTTGCACTCAAGTGGTTTCGTATATGACTGTAGACATGGCAACAGCAGTATACACTACTGTTTCGTCATTTTGTGGGTCCCTGAGTCGTGTCTGAAATGGAAGTTTTGGCAGCTGCATGTCACAAGAGTTGTGATGGAGTTAAAGCTTGTTGCGTAAAATTGCTGCATAAGAAAAAATAAGAAATGTGTTTAGATTCGTGTTAGCAACAATAATTATTCAAATCAGGCCACATTTAGAAGGGAATGGTTTGCAAACTACTCTCTTGAAGATAAATCTCTACAGTGGATATATTTCAAAATTCTAACGTGTGAATGGTGAGCACTGCAGCGACGTTTTAAATAGACGAATATTGAATAAAGAATGCAGCTTCTTGAATTCGTATAGCCTTCCCTCTGTCAACAATATTCCTTAACAAAGTGTTGGCCAACTCGAACGATGGGATTTTAGTCTTGTAGATGAGAGCATTGCCACAGCTAGAATTACACTTGCTTGTATTTTTCTTAATTCAGTTGTATATGTGTTCCTAACCCAATAAACTTTGCCCTGCATCTCAGATATTGTCAAACCATCTATGTCATGATCGCACATGATAGTCTCAGCGGCAGCAGTATAATGCTTACTTTTGTAATCAGCATCACTGAAATCACACAAACACCTATGTAAAGCATAGGTATCCAAAAAGCGAACATTATTCTCTGTTCCCCATTTCATATTTCAGTTTGTTTACCCTCTACGAACACACGTAACCTCAAAACTCGTGCAACTAGTGTCGCCAAAGTTGGAACACGCCTAAAGTGTTTAGTTTCACCAATGAGTTGCGCAAACGCGCGTGGCCGGTAGCGCAGTTGCCTGCAACCTAGTGTCATTGTGTAAACTAGGCTTAAAGTAAGCATATGTATTTGAATAATGACATTGTGACTAATTTGTGCTGGCACTGCACTTCGAGCATGAGAGCTGCAGAGCCTGCCCAATATAAACAAATAAGTGCACAGATCAGTCCGAAAGTTTTGAGACTCTAACAGATTGTGATTTTAACATTGTGTTTACTATTAAAATTAATGAAAAATACCATTTTAATGCTTTCCATGTGATTTTTTAGTGATTTGAAGTGGGTCTGTTCAGTGATCTGTTTAGTGATTGTTTTGGTATATGAAATTTCTCTTCCTACCATGTCCAGTCTTAGTTGTTTCAGTCAAATGAGGCAGGAAATAAATTCCTTTGATATTGAAAGTTTCACTGGGCACTTTCAAAGAACTACTGAGAAGGGAATTTTGTTTGTTAGGGGTGTGATGGAAGAACATCACAGAACAGAATTGAGTTAATACCTGTCTCCGAGATCTTACATTTGCGTCTTCAGGTCTGAAAGGTACCACTGCACGATACAGCCTTCTAAAGGCCTGGCCAGACAGAATCCGGCCTGCCGCTGTGACGGACAGCGCAGCGGGTAGCCAGGCCCGTCAGCGGCCAGGGATGCCACACAGGCAACAGCTGGCCTGCTGCAGCGACTGTTGCTGCGTCAGCTGTTACACTGTGGAAGGGACTGAACCCCATTATTAAGATTGCATGCGTAGCGCGATTGCCTTGGCGTTAGATGATTTGGGAGCTTGATGCGGGACACATTATCTTTGTGTGTGTGTGTGTGTGTGTGTGTGTGTCAGAACCTCTCCTTGCATTAGCGATACAAAATGGCACCAAGAAGAGGGGATGTGGGGTGCACGACATTAACAGCAGGAGAGAAAGCTTAGGAGAATACCATCGTCTGTGTATTGAACTAGAGTCCGACGAAGATAGGTTCTTCAAATATTTTCATATCTTGCGAGAATGTTTCGAAGAACTGCATCTCCTCATAAAAGGGGGCACCAAGAAGTGCACAATGAACTTGAGGAAGCCAATTGATACAAGGCAAAGACTAGTCATTTGCTTGAGGTAAGTTTTACCATTTGTGGCCTCTTTGTGCTTCATACAGAAGTCATATTAATTATTCCATTACAGTTTTGCTGTATCATATGAAAGGTTCAGCAGAAGAAATTGCTGTCTCACAATATAGCCACAAATGGAGTGATAAATTTATCTGTAGTGTTTACGAATGCAGCAAACGATAGTAACATCTAGTTCTGTATGTCACGCTAGAGAGAACTTGTTACTAATAGATTGTTTTGTTTCATTGTATTTAGAACATTGTCATTGAATTTAAACAAACATAGTTTTGGTTGTTAACTTATCTATTCGTTCTATTGCCATAATTTATTTTAATCTTTTCCTGATTCTTGGCTACAGGCGACAGTCACCAGACCCTTGCTTTTTCTTTTATGTAAGGACGTTCAACAGTCTCAGAAATTGTGAAAGAAGTGCGCCAGACAATAAGGACTGTTCTACGGCCCAAGTATTTACCTACTCCAACAGAGATGTGGAAGAAATCTGGAGGAGGATTTCTGGAACTTTGGGGGTTTCCGAACTATCGTGGAAGCATAGACGGAAAGCATATCAGGTTAAAATGCCCGAAGGGTAGTGGATCCCAGTTCTACTGTTATAATCAATTCTTTTTGCTAGTTCTAGTTCTCCTGGCGATCGTTGATCCATACTACAAGTTTACAGCAGTTCATATTGGAAGTTATGGACATTAAATTTTTGAGAATTCAACTTCCTATCAAGAGTATATCGAGGGCAAAAGTATTCTACCTCCAAAGTCACTTACCGGGTATGGACATCCCTGTTCCTCGTGTTTTCATTAGTGGTAAAGGTTTTGCACTTCAGACATATTTACTGAGACCATATCCAAAACCTACAGCAATCAACAATGCAAAGAACAGGGTGTCTACGACTGGGAGATCTGGGAAAAACCCAGGAATTTTTTCATCCGGAAGGAAACCGGGAAAAACCCTGGAATTTTTTGGAATTCTCGGAATTTTTCATTGTTTTTGTTCTCAGTTCAATTTTTGTAATTTTGACTGGTAAGAACCAATACTCTAACAAAGGATATTACTGTATCCTGCTACTGCAGAATAATACTGCAGCAATAAAACATGAACGAGAGAAAAAACTGAAATAAAACTGAAATTGCAAAGGAAATGCGCCAAATACAGCAACTAAACACAGTGCTCATACAAGCATTTATGAGTGGGGTCATGCACATGCGCAGTATCTTCTTCTGTTTGTGGCTACAGAAACGTGGTTGTTGACTGAGTAAGCAGTCGCAGCAAAAAAAGGGGGGGGGGGGGCAGTTAGGTGCCACCAGGAAAATTTTTACTGGCGTGCCCAAGCTGCCAGATTGCACTGCAGCCCTGGATGTAGGAGTGTGTTGTGTGTGTGTGTGGGGGGGGGGGGGGGGGGGTTTGTTTTTGAAGAAAAAAAACTTGTTTTACAAAGCGCCTAGCATCCAGCGCACGTTGGTCTATCGATTATTCGTATGACTTTGAAATGTGTCTGTCGGTTTTTGAACATTGTTGAACACATTCTAAGTTGAATTAATCATAAGTGGATTTGTGAATGTGTGCATAGTGTACGTGATGTATCTGTCAGTGGAATCCTTGTCACATCTAGAAATAAACTTTCCTACAGACAAAAGGGGCTATACGAGCTGAGCAAGAGTATAGCCGAATGAAAGAAAGCCAACCACTGTCTGATTATGTGGTTGATTGGGTTTGCGAATGATGAGCGTTGTTACGATTACCAGCGAAATCCATAGATTCAGACTACCAGAGTGCAAATAAACGACTAACAGAAATAACATGTAAGAAAAAGTATGTATTATCTTCTCGGTGTATCCAAGAAAATGAAATTTTGACAGAAAATTTTTGGCCAAATCGATATACTAGCAAGGGCCAGTTGTACAGTATCCGGCTAGCAGCCGCTTTAAGCTCTATTCTGGAAGTAGCGCGGAAAACGCGTTGTACAAACACGTAATAACGCCTAACTGGAGAATAATCGTAGGGGTAACTAAACTGGTGATTGTGGCAGAGTTAGTGAATTTAACTGGCGAATAAGCTTTGACATTGGCAGGAATAGATACAGAATTAATGATGACAACATTGTTTGTTAGAACGAGGAAGGAGAAGAAACGGTGACATCACTTAAGTTATGGAAGAATCTGACGATTCCAAATTTATATAAAAATTTTGCACTCCTACTTTTCGATATGCTTGAGAAACTGGAGCATATTAATGAAGTGTAAAACTATTTCCTAATGTAAAGCTTTTTGCTTGTAGTAGGCCTAATAGGCTTTTGATATTGGTAGTTTGTGAATGATATTCTGCCGTGTTATAAAAATGACAATTTCTGTCCAAACAGTCTCGTTTATTTGGCGTGTGTTAAAATTGCTGCAGTATTATAAAGGCCTATTTTGTTTTATCTCGCAGACAGTGGCAAAATACAGGCAATCAGGTCGAGAAACCACACCAGTCTTGGGCTTATTTGTAATTACCGCTCTTCAGTATTAGACAGCAACATTTCGAATTTTCATGTAGCAAAACATTTGTCGAACTTTGTTGAGGTAACAGATCCTTTTGTAGAAAGGAAAGCATGCCATGTAAAGCTCTAGCAAGATTAGAGAGAGAAAAATTCTAGGAGGTAAGGATTGAAGAAATGTGTACTGTCTTGCTTGTCTCTTTTTTTCAATGGTTTTATGTATCCTTTACTTAATTTTGTCACACGAAGTAGCAAGTAGTCAGTTAATAGGGAATAAAGAGTGCAAATTTTCTGAAGAGGGTTTTTTTATTAAAAGAAAAAGAAGGGGCAGTATGTCAAACTGGCTGACTGGAAGCAGGAGAGGCACCATAGGACATTTTAATTTCCACTGTCCTGAATATAGTTTGATGGCATCCAGTACAAAATATACGCGTTTCAATTAACAGACCGAAATAGTGACAAGCGATAGAAGAAAGCTGTGTGAAGAGGTGTGGTGCTGCACTTTGGCACACTTAGGATCAAATAACATGTCTTACAATTCCTCAGTCATGTATGTTTTATGTATCAGACTCTTCAGAAAGATGTGCGCTACAAAATGAACATGCAGTCTGAGTTGCAATAGGAAAGCAGGTAGTCTCCACGTGACCCGTGTTTACATTTAGTGATTTTGCTGTTTGCTCTTTGTCTACTACATTCACGTCAAATGAAAACAAAATTGATTTCTTTGGTCGGAAGCTATCATGTGAATTAAAATACATTCACATAATTACAAAAGGCTAAAACATGTTATTAGTTTCAGATTTTATTTTATTTTCACCTTTCTGACAGTCAAACATTGCCATACAGAACAATGAAGTTATTTTTATCGGTCTGCTGAAGAAATTTTCTTTTATTAATCTTTTCTGCTGAGGCAACATATTTGAAACAAAGGGTTTAATTTCAAACTATAGGCTAGTTTCAACTGTTCAATGTATTTCTAGCACTTATGGCATTTTGCCATAACAAAGAACCAGACATGATATAATGAAGTACTGGTACCCAAGGAAATTTACATCCCGAAACCACATTGAAAAGCTTAATATCAGTTCCATGCCTACTTCACTGAGAATCTGGGACTCGTTTAAAAATCAGCTCTTTGATGACGAGCCATGTAGAAGAATTTATAGCAAAGATCATCACACATTTATGTTGTTACTAAAAAATTTACTGGCCCATTTGTGTGATATATCTTAAAATGTAAAACGTGCATAAAAGACCAATATTATATGTGAAAGCTTTGTTTTTCTTGTAGCAACATTATATAAATTAATTTAAACCATTAACTTTTCGTGCTAGTGTGTTTGCGGTACTTAACAGTGATATTGCTATTGCCTGAGTACACCATGTGTCCGAAACTGTGAATATCCGCTGACATCGGCTGGCGAGATCATGTGACATGAGCTATGACTGGCTTACAAATACACATGTTTGTCACTGTTAGTAGTTTATCCTGTAGTGAAGTAGAAGTGGATAGTTCCTGTGAATTATTATGGGTGAAGGTTACACTCAGCTAGGTTAATAATTGGCTCCTTTTTACCGACCTCCCGACTCAGCAGCATTAGAACAACTGAGAGAAAATCTGGAATACATTTCACATAAATTTTCTCAACATGTTATAGTCTTACGTGGAGATTTCAATTTACCAGCTATAGACTGGGACACTCAGATGTTTAGGACGGGTGGTAGGGACAGAGCATCCTGTGACATTATACTGAGTGCACTATCCGAAAATTACCTCGAGCAATTAAACATAGAACCGATAACATCTTGGACCTGCTGATAACAAACAGACCCGAACTGTTCGACTCTGTAAGTGCAGAACAGGGAATCGGTGATCATAAGGCCGTTGCAGCATCCCTGGAATATGGATATAAAAAAATAGGAATAGGAATATAAAAAATAGGAATATAAAAAAAAGGGAGGAAGGTTTATCTGTTTAGCAAGAGTAATAAGAGACAATTTCAGACTACCTAACAGATCAAAACGAAAGTTTCTGTTCCGACACTGACAATGTTGAGTGTTAATGGAAAAAGTTCAAGGCAGTCGTAAAATGTGTTTTAGACAGGTACGTGCCGAGTAAAACTGTGAGGGACGGGAAAAACCCACTGTGGTTCAACAACAAAGTTAGGAAACTACGGCGAAAGCAAAGACAGCTTCACTGCAAGTTTAAATGCAGCCAAAACCTCTCAAAGTTAAACAATGTCAAAGTTACCGTAAGGATGGCTATGCCGTGAAGCGTACAGTGAATTCGAAAGTAAAATTCTATGTACCGGCTTGACAGAAAATCCTTGGAAGTTCTGGTCTTACGTTAAATCAGTAAGTGGCTCGAAACAGCATATCCAGACACTCCGGGATGATGATGGCATTGAAACAGAGGATGACACGCGTAAAGCTGAAATGCTAAACACCTCTTTCCAAAGCTGTTTCATAGAGGAAGACCGGACTGCAGTGCCTTCTCTAAATCCTCGCACAAACGAAAAAATATCTGGCAACGAAATAAGTGTCCAAGGAATAGAAAAGCAACCCCCCCCCACCCCCTCCTCCTATCCTTCTAACAGCCGTGTACCCCAAGTCTCTAGAGGAACGGAAGGTTCCAAATGATTGGAATAGAGCACAGGTAATCCCAATCTTCAAGAAGGGCCGTCAAGCAGATGTGCAAAACTATAGACCTATATCTCTGACGTCAATCTGTTATAGAATTTTAGAACATGTTTTTTGCTCGCGTATCATGTCGTTTCTGGAAACCCAGAATCTAATCTGTAGGAATCAACATGGATTCCAGAAACAGCGATCGTGTGAGACCCAACTCGCTTTATTTGTTCGTGAGACCCAGAAAATATTAGATACAGGCTCCCAGGTAGATGCTATTTTCCTTGACTTCCGGAAGGTGTTCGATACAGTTCCGCACTGTCGCCTGATAAACAAAGTAAGAGCCTACAGAATATCAGACCAGCTGTGTAGCTGGATTGAAGAGTTTTTAGCAAACAGAACACAGCATGTTGTTATCAATGGAGAGATGTCTACAGACGTTAAAGTAACCTCTGGTGTGCCTCAGGGGAGTGTTATGGGACCATTGATTTTCGCAATATATATAAATGACCTAGTAGATAGTGTCGGAAGTGCCATGCGGCTTTTCGCGGACGATGCTGTAGTATACAGAGAAGTTGCAGCATTAGAAAATTGTAGCGAAACGCAGGAAGATCTGCAGCGGATAGGCACTTGTTGCAGGGAGTGGCAACTGACCCTTAACATTGACAAATGTAATATATTGCGAATACATAGAAAGAAGGATCCTTTATCGTATGATTATATGATAGGGGAACAAACACTGGTAGCAGTTACTTCTGTAAAATATATGGGAGTATGCGTGCGGAACGGTTTGAAGTGGAATGATCATATAAAAGTAATTGTTAGTAAGGTGGGTACCAGGTTGAGATTCATTGGGAGATTCCTTAGGAAATGCAGTCAATCAACAAAGGGCGTGGCTTACAAAACACTCATTCGACCTATGCTTGAGTATTGCTCATCAGTGTGGGATCCATGCCAGGTTGGGTTGACAGAGGAGATAGAGAAGATCCAAAGAAGAGCGGCGCGTTTTGTCACAGGGTTATTTGGTAAGCGTTACGGAGATGTTTAGCAAACTCGAGTGGCAGACTCTGCAAGAGAGGCGCTCTGCATCACGGTGTAGCCTGCTGTCCAGGTTTCGAGAGGGTGCGTTTCTGGATGAGGTATCTAATATATTGCTTCCCCCTAATTATACCTCCTGAGGAGATCACGAATGTAAAATTAGACAGATTCAAGCGTGCATGGAGGCTTTCCCGCAGCCGTTCTTCCCGCGAACCATAAGCAACTGGAACCGGAAAGGGAGGTAACGACAGTGGCACGTAAACTGCCCTCTGCCACACACCGTTGGGTGGCTTGTAGAGTATATATGTAGATGTAGATCACAAGCTCGATTTCAATGCTTCGGAAAGTAACATGCAGTGTTTGGTGGAATTGGAATTTATACTTTTGTAAAACAAAAATATGCAGCGTACATGTTACTGCACATCAAACATCTTTCCAAAAGGTTCCCCCCCCCCCCCCCCTCCCCCCCTCCCTGAGTTTCGTCTTCTAAAGCACCGGAAAATTCTACGCCCATATATAAAACCATAACCATTCAAAGGATTGATAAGTTATACAGTTCCAAGAGAATATATACTGTCAATTAAAAGGGAAAAAACTATATTTCCACCCGGGAGAAAGTGTATTTTTAACCTGGAAATGCGGGAGAAATCTGGGAATTTTTTTTCCTTGTCCCACGTATACAACCTGAAAGAAGAAGCAATTCAATGGCTGGCTCGGCCGATCAGGTCGTTTAGTGGAAAATGCCTTTGGTATGTTGCCAATGAAATGGCGTGTATTTTTAAGAGCCGTAGAAACTGATGTTGAAACTGCAGAACATATTGTTAAAGCAGCTTTGCACAGTCACATTATCTCAAGTAATTACAAAAAATACCCACCTTCTAAAAGTGAAGAAGTGTGCAAACCAATACGTGCATTCGTAGATATTGGATCAACTAATCGAAGGTCACCTATTGCTGCAATTAAAGTTCGCGATCATTTTGCTGATTATTTCAACAGAAGATAAGCTACACAATATGGACATAAATTTGATTACCTCAAATTTTATTTACAAATTATATTATAAACGTATTATTGAAAGCATGAAGATTACAGCATGGACTATAATAAATTCAGTGGCCAAAAGCAAGCAGAAAGCTGAGGTAGAAATATCAGCAGATGAATTTAATAACTGCTGTATAAAATCTATTAACCAAATTAGGGAAAGCATTGGGGGGCCGCAAGAAACTGTAGCTGATCTCATTAACTATACCCTGAAAGACAGATTCATTTTAACGGAGGTTACACAATATGTTGTTTCAACTATTGTAAATAATTTTAGACCCTCTGATAGTGAAGAGATACATGGAATTTTGTGTAATTTGTTTAAAAAGGTAATTGGGCACATAGTATATCCTCTTACTAAATGTATAAACATATGTCTAATTGAAGGAGTATTCCCAGATGTATTAAAATTATCCACGGTAGTGCCCATGTACAAGAAAGGAGACAAAAACTGCCCCACTAGCTATCACCCAATATCTCTGACACCTATTTTATCTAAAGTTTTGGAATCCATCATCAACTCCCAGTTGTGTGACATGTCATAACATTATTACTGCAGTACAATTTGGCTTTAGGAAGGGCAAATCCACAATCCTTGCCATTGACTCCCTGATTAAAAAAGTGCTTAATGCTTATGAAGGAAAAAATTTTGCTCGGGCTACCTTTTGTGAACTTCGCAAAGCCTTCGATTGTGTGGAGCATATTTCTCTCCTCAACAAACTAGTTTATTATGGAATCACAAAAAGTGAAGTTGACAACATCGAATCTTTTGTCAGCAACTGTAAACAAATTGTTTGTATTGGTAAACAGTGTGGTGTGCCACAAGGCTCAGTATTAGGACCTCTGCTATTTATACTAATGACAAATGATCTACCATCTTACATAAATACTCACTCCATTCTCTATGCAGATGATACAACATTTTTCAATATCAGGTCTGACGTGGATATGCCCCAAACTGTGGCAAATGACACAATATCACAAGCATCAGCCTGGTTTCTAGCTAACGGGTTCCTGCTTAATGAGAGTAAAACTCAAAAGATTGTATTTAGTTTAAGAGATCTGCCAGTAGCAGACTTCATGGATAGTATTAAGTTCTTAGGTATAGTTATAGATAGTAAATTGACTTGGGAGCCACATACTAAATACATTAGTGCAAGGCTGTCTAGAGTGGTGTTTTTGTTAAGTAATTAAAAAAAACCACATACCTGCGGCCATTGTAAGATCGTCCTACTTTGCTCCTGCCCTTTTTTCTTTTCTTTCCCCCCCCCCCCCCTTCAAAGTATCTTATGGTCTTTTAATATGGGGCAATAGCTCACACCTTCAGGACAATTTGGTACTTTCTTCTAAAGTAATTCGAATTATCACAAACAGTGATAAACTGGCCCACTGCAAACCACTGTTTATCAACTTAAAAATATTAACTGTTATAAACTTGTATATTTACACTGCCCTACTGCATATAAAGAGCAACTTATCATAATATCAGCATAGAAGAGATGTACACTCTCATGGAATCAGAAATAGTAGTCATCTTGACGTACCGTACAACAGATTATCTAAGTCACTGAACAGCTACGAAGTGGTGGGTATGAAGATGTTTAACAAACTGCCACTAGAATGGGTAGAAGCTCCATTAGATTTATTTAAAGACATATTATTCAGTTGGTTAGCTGCAAATCCTTGCTACTCACTTCAGGAATTTTATGACTGTAAAATACAATAGTGGTAACGGTTTGGAGAGTACAGCTTGATTTCTTTAACTGACTAATTTATGATGCAATGTTTTCATATTACTTGATTTTAAATATTGTATTTTATTGAAAACCAATAGTGTCATATTGATCTTTGTGTATATTTGCTGTATAACTTGTATACATGTAACTTGACTTTTTCAATTGCTGTAATAGCTAAACGACAATAAAATTTCATCCAATTCAATTCAGTTCAATGCATCCTACATTCCCATAACCTTCCTGGCCTCAACCTCCTTTATTCACTGTTCTCACCCATCCAGCCTCCTCCCTGTTCTCATTCCAGCATTACACAGCTGTCATTTCATTGCCACACCCAGTCTTTTAATTTCTTTTTATTTGTCTCCTTTCTGCTACTTACCCCCTACCCCCTCCGCAACTTCTTTCCTGCCCTCCGTGTAAACTGCAAAACTTCACTGTCTGCCACTCCCACCATACTATCCCTCCCCCTCCTGGCCCCAACTTCCACCTTACCCCCAACCGGTCACCACTCCCATCATGCACTGATGCTGCTGCTTGCAGTGTAGTTTCAGCTCTCTGGGACTGCAGATGTGTGTGCAAGTTGCGTGCGTCTGTGTGCATGTGTGCGTGTGCATGTGTACGCACTGCTGACAAAGGCCTTATTGGCCGAAAGCTATAAGTGTGTGAATCTTTTTGTTGTGCCTGTCGCGACCCAGCATCTCTGCTATATGGTGAGTAGCAACTTTCCTTCTTTGGTATTGTTACATTCCATCCTGGATTTTCCATTGTTTGAATATTTGATGTGGGTTGTGCTTGCACAGCACAGTCCGTGAACCTTGTGTGTTCACTCCATGGCCATGGTCTGTACTGTTTCAAGCTCTGGCTAGTGGTACCTTTTACCATCTTCTTGTGTTTGACGTAGGCAGCTCTCAAGTTCCTCCACTTTGTTTTTAAGGTCTCGGCTGCAAATGTAAAAATGTACCAGTAATGTATTCTTGGAGAATCATGATTGGGACAGATGTCTGAAGTGGAAATAATCACATTCAAAGATATCTCTAATGTTAATGGGATATGAAAATGCGTCTTATGATATGCTACTATTCCCATTCAAATATGAAATTCTCTTCCCGTATGTGGTCCTCTAGTATTGAGTATTCGTCCTGTGACATTTTTCAATTATTCTAGCCAGTAAGTAATTTCTTTGTCATCAAAGATCCCCCCCACCTACACACACACACACACACACACACACACACACACACACACACACACACACACACACACACAAAACTGGCAAGTTGATAAAACCAGTGTGGTAGAATTTACACCTGAAGTAGAACATTCTACCATTTCATGGCAGTAAAAGAAATGGGTATTAAAATATTGAACTATATAAGATATTGTGTGATCAATGTGAACCCTTAACAAGCTGAGCCTGTCATAGCTAAGGAGACATACACTGTAGTATCTCATAACGCAATTAACTGCCACGCAAGATGTCGCATTTTCAATAAAGGGCAGTTTCGTTGTTACTACAATATCACATTTGAGTAACACAATACCTTTAAAGGAAAAATAACCAAGCGACACCTCTGTGAAGCTACATACAATATCCAATTTCTGTGTTATCCATACAAAACTAAGTGGGTAAATACTTCAGTGACTGTAAATGTTAAGCAAACAAAAACATTTTAGATCATTGGCAAAATTATGTGAAATATATTTGTCATAATATCAGAAATATTACTTTAATTTGTATTATGAAAGAGTTGCGTGGAATAGCATCTTGTGTTGTTAGCATTAAAAACAAGCATGGGAATAACACACGACCTCAAAATATATGACATGGGGAGGGACAATGAATTTTCGTTTAAATGGAACACAATTACCTTACATCAAGACCGATTTTAACAAAGGTGACGGTTCTTTTCTCTTTCCACTTTCTATGTGTAGTTTTCCATTTTGATGGCGTTGTTGCTTACATACTTGCAGATGCTGTAAGTTGTAATATACACGAGATGAATCCAGTACTTACTAATATACTTTGCTACATTTTTGCTTCTGTGGAACTTAAATTTTTGCAAAAATATTTTACCATTTTGATCCAGTTTAGCAGCTATATCCCTCCAAGCTTCAGCCTTCTTCAGAATGTTCTTGTAATCAGGATCACATGTATCATACAAAAAGTTGTTTTCTGTCACCTCCTCTATAAGTCTTTCTGTGTCCATGACGCTTGCACTACAAGCTGTAAGACAAAAACTGCCTCTCGCCGCTGCTTCCAGTGTGACAACAGAGCAGTCGAATGCACCAACAGAGGCAAGTGCCGGCTTGTGGCGAATCTGTAATCTGTGACAACCTGGTGGCGGCCGGAGCGGCTGGCCAGTTGCCGGTGCATCAGAGCCGCATGTTGTGTGACCGCTGCCATACTATAACGAGCAATTCAACAGTGTGGCCTGCCAGCTGTGGTTCAAGGCCTCAGGCAGGACGGCCAGGCCATTTTCAACAGATACGTGATCAGTTTACTCCTAGTATATTGTTACTGCTATAGTTGAACTGTAGTTGAAGATTAAGGTACATTCACATCAAAAACCAACTCCAACAAACAAGAACATAAAACTGTTGTTAGTTTGCCAAACTTGCGACTGTTGTTAGTTTGCCAAACTTGCGACTGTTGTTAGTGTGGCAAACTTGCAACTGTTGTTAGTGTGGCAAACTTGCAACTGTTGTTAGTGTGGCAAACTTGCAACTGTTGTTAGTGTGGCAAACTTGCAACTGTTGAAAACACACATTTGGGTTTTTATTTTTTGTTACAGAAAAATGGAAATGGATTCTGACTGTGAAGATTTGCCATTTGTTATGGTGGGCGTTGATGCTTTTGCTCTTTCAGAGTACAAGATGAAACCATACGCAGGATGGTAAGAGAGAGGCAGCCAGGAAAGAATGTTTAATTACCGAATATCTCACACTAGAAGAATTGTGGAGAATTTTTTTTAATATTGTAAGCAGTTTTTTGGTGTCTTAGAACGGCTGTGCAACTGTGTCTTTTCACAGTTTTCTTAGGCGAATTAAAGAAAGTGCCATAGTTTACTCACCACCTGGCAGTTTTGATGTGGAAGATCCAGAAACAGGCAGGGTTTTGGGATGGCAGTTGAAGGGTACCTCCGCTAAATAAATGTTTTCAAAGAAAGAGAGGCAACGCAGGAAGAACCACAATGAGCATACAGGATGAATTTGCAATCTACTTTGTATCGGATGTTGGTAAAATGAAATGGCAAGAGAAATATGAATAGTTAAATACCGAAAGAAAAGACAAATGTAGTGGTAGTCAAAAACTTCCGAACATAACCCTTATAGCTTTACTTATTACCAATGTAAGCCATTAATTTGGAAACTACTTTGTATCAGATGTTGACAAAATGGTATGACAAGAGAAATAAATAAATTTGCAGCAAAAATACAGTTGTAATTACAAAATTTCTGACCAAAAATCTTGCAGCTTCAGTTACACTAGTGAACGACATTTTACTTATGATTGTAAATATTTGTCTCCCTACCTTGTTCACGCCTTCCAAATACTTCGTATGTTTGTAAAATACCCTTTCTCAGAATGTAGATCTCAGTTGTCCCAGACCCACTTTTAGTTTTGACCATTTTACAGTGCTCACGATTGTACTGTTTTTTCATGTTTATCCATTTCCTTCCACACTCCACAAGTGGTACACCAATTTTATCTGAAACTTCTTTCAACAAATCTTTCCTTTTACATCTGTCTTTATCGGAATCAGAAGGATGCTACAGAGGTTCCCTCATTTCAGTTTCTAACAAAAGCTGAATTGTTTGATCTGCTGACGACTCGTGAATTGCCATTGTCGAAAGAAACACAGCAGACAGTGCGACATATGCGCATGCACGAGTCGGACAACTCTGCCGTGTTTTTGCTCACTGACCATAAACTACGAACTCGAGACAAAACTTCCCTCAACTAGTTGTTCAGATTCGCGACTCCAAACAGCTGTTGGCAGCAGTTGAAAACATAGTCAAACTTGAAGTTGAAAACAGTTGTCAGTCGAGTTTGTTGGAGTTGGGTTTCACTGTGAAGGTACCTTTAGTGGAAACAAGAATCACAAAGGCAGATGTGAATATAGTTTTATAAGGTTCGGTGTCGTTCGTTGCAGCAATTATGCTGAAATAAAGACTGGGTGGCTAGCTATAGTAACGGATAACTGCATCAAACCAAATCAAAGTAATATCAATAAAAAACACTCAGAACTCGGCAACCATTCAAACTGAGTGTTGAGAGGTTTTTTATTGTTATTTACAATGTCTCTGAGTTGCGGTTGCCCTCCACAGAAAGTTGGTCTAATCAAAGTGGAAGGAACATAGTCTGTGAACAAAGAATGGTGTATGCTTTTTTCACTGCTACTGAATATAGTCATTATCTGTAAATATGAAACACCAAAAGGGTGGAGTGTGCCTTAAGGTTTTCAAACGAATCTAGAAGTGGCCAATAGTGAACCTGGATGGGTCCTGTTCCCCAACAACCACCTTTGTGCTCGGAGAGAGAGGAAAAAAGTGTGGGCTGGGAATCCCAGATATATATTGTTTCACACTCACATTATGTCCTAAACGTGGTTTCACATAACTTCATTGTATTATGAAAAGTGAAACAAATTATCCATTGGTATATTTTGACTTCCCGTAAGTAACTGTGTTCGTAAGAAACATTCCTAAACACTTTGTATTTTATGTTTTTACTAATTTTGTACTCTCTAATGTAGGTAATGGCTTAAAAATGTACACAGGGTTTCAGAACTAGATGCAAAAAAAAAAAAAAAAAGTATGATGGAAACTAATAAATTATAAATTTCCATAAAAGTTCCAATGAATGTAATCCACAATGTAAAGGACCTCTTATTCTACATTGTTGCTATCGCCATCACCTTAAATAAATAAATAAATAAATAAATAACATATGCTGGAAACCCACATTATCAGATCTTCATAACATTCTTTTAGGAAATGTACTGTTTCATAACTTGGAGAATTCTTTGAAAATTTATTTGGAAAACTTGAGTATTTGCGTTACTTTCTCAAGACTTCAGAATGACCCTGTGCATTTCCAGATTTGTTTGCATGTAGTCATATTGATATGGGGAAAAAAGGATTTCAAATATATAGTACCTGTCTGCTGTCAAAAGAAATTTTGGTTTTAGGAGGAGTCCGAAAGTGACTTGTCACAATCTGAAACGGATGCTTTGAAGGAAATAGATGATTTCCTCGATGAAGCTCTTGGAGACTCATCAGACTCGGAGGGTCCAACACCACCAAAAAGAACAAGAGAGCACAGCCTTTCTCCTCAGGTATGGATTCAGATAAATGTGACATTTCTTGCTGGAAAAAAAAATCTTTGTTTTGTTCATGTCAAAACATAAAAGCAATCCGATAAGTTGTGAAATACTTAAAAACTGTTAAATTGAAGAAACTTTCAAGTAATTTAATCGTTCGTAGCCATTACTGGTTCCAAACACATTGTTAATCAAATTGCTGCAATATATCATATTTGCCCAGTGTGATGTAACCCTGAATGTAGTTTTATTTTAAGCGAAGTATTATTAATAAGAATTACAAACTGTTTTATTTGTATATGATATCTGAGAGAAAAGTGAACATCAAGCCTTTTCTAGACTTACCCCGTTTATTGATTTGACCAAAAAAAATCAAGAAAAGAGATAATTAACTTCTAGTGTCCAAATTGAGACTTTTGTGTCAAATTAAGAGATTCTGTCCTAATAGCACAGCTTATATTGCTGTGAGTGGAAGAAATAGCAATAATATTTACACTCGCAGGTGGGGTGGGGGGTTGAAAACAATGGCGGTTGTTGCCTTTTTGAGGGGTAATATATTGTCGTCTTCAACTACTTATTGTGCACTTTTTAAATAGAAATAAGTAATAAATTCGTTTCTGAAGTTTTAAACAGAGATACAGATGATTACTAGGTTGAACATAGGTGTGACAATATTAAGTAGCATACTGCGGCTGCAATGGTTTATAGTTTAACTGTTGAGAATTCATTGTCTCTTGTAAACACACATTAATTTGTAAAGTGGTGAAAGCAACTACACAGTTAATAAGTAAATATCTGATAGTGGTTAGCGAAAACATTATGTAAGAAGTAATAAATCAAAACAGTTGGAGAACACTGTGCTCACAGATCAAAGTTAAGTCTAAATTCCATATCGGCATGTACAAGGATTGGAACTGAAATAGTGGCAACTGTTTATACACAACCAATAGAAAAGAGTTGCATGTTTGTACCTGTTACTGTCCTTCAAAGTAGTCACCAGTGTTGTGTAGATTTGGAAGGAGTAGTATACTGTTAGCAGAGCCTGTTCTGTTGATGGTGTGAATGGAGCGGTCTAAAGTTGGGGTGATTCACGTGTATGACTGTGATTGTTTTATCCTAATGCATTACGTTCCTCCACAGCAGACCGTCAGTGCACAGTATTACTGTTCGTTTTTGGAGCATCACCTGCGACCAGCTTTGCGAAAGAAGTGGTGACACTTTCTGGCCAAACCACCAATAATTTGGCCCCCCATGAACCATGGACCTTGCCGTTGGTGGGGAGGCTTGCGTGCCTCAGCGATACAGATGGCCGTACCGTAGGTGCAACCACAACGGAGGGGTATCTGTTGAGAGGCCAGACAAACATGTGGTTCCTGAAGAGGGGCAGCAGCCTTCTCAGTAGTTGCAGGGGCAACAGTCTGGATGATTGACTGATCTGGCCTTGCAACATTAACCAAAACGGCCTAGCTGTGCTGGTACTGCGAACGGCTGAAAGCAAGGGGAAACTACAGCCGTAATTTATCCCGAGGACATGCAGCTTTACTGTATGATTAAATGATGATGACGTCCTCTTGGGTAAAATATTCCGGAGATAAAATAGTCCCCCATTCGGATCTCCGGGCGGGGACTACTCAGGAGGACGTCGTTATCAGGAGAAAGAAAACTGGCATTCTACGGATCGGAGTGTGGAATGTCAGATCCCTTAATCGGGCAGGTAGGTTAGAAAATTTAAAAAGGGAAATGGATAGGTTAAAGTTAAATATAGTGAGAATTAGTGAAGTTCGGTGGCAGGAGGAACAAGACTTTTGGTCAGGTGAATACAGGGTTATAAATACAAAATCAAATAGGGGTAATGCAGGAGTAGGTTTAATAATGAATAGGAAAATAGGAATGCGGGTAAGCTGCTACAAACAGCATAGTGAACGCATTATTGTGGCCAAGATAGACACGAAGCCCATGCCTACTCCAGTAGTACAAGTTTATATGCCAACCAGCTCTGCAGATGACGAAGAAATTGATGAAATGTATGATGCGATAAAACAAATTATTCAGGTAGTGAAGGGAGATGAAAATTTAATAGTCATGGGTGACTGGAATTCGTCAGTAGGACAAGGGAGAGAAGGAAACATAGTAGGTGATTATGGATTGGGGCTAAGAAATGAAAGAGTAAGCTGTCTGGTAGAATTTTGCACAGAGCATAACTTAATCATAGCTAACACTTGGTTCAAGAATCATAAAAGAAGGTCATATACATGGAAGAATCCTGGAGATACTAAAAGGTATCAGATAGATTATATAATGGTAAGACAGAGATTTAGGAATCAGGTTTTAAATTGTACGGCATTTCCAGGGGCAGATTTGGACTCTGACCACTATCTATTGGTTATGACCTGTAGGTTAAAACTGAAGAAACTGCAAAAAGGTGGGAATTTAAGGACATGGGATCTGGATAAGCTGAAAGAACCAGAGGTTGTACAGAGTTTCAAGGAGAGCATAAGGGAACAATTGGCAACAATGGGGGAAAGGAACACAGTTGAAGAAGAATGGGTAGCTCTGAGGGTTGAAGTAGTGAAAGCAGCAGAGGATCAAGTAGGTAAAAAGACGAGGGCTAGTAGAAATCCTTGGGTAACAGAAGAAATATTGAATTTAATTGATGAAAGGAGAAAATATAAAAATGCAGTAAATGAAGTAGGCAAAAAGGAGTACAAACATCTCAAAAATGAGATCGACAGGAAGTGAAAAATGGCTAAGCAGGCATGGCTAGAGGACAAACGTAAGGATGTAGAGGCTTATCTGACTGGGGGTAAGATAGATAAAGCCTACAGGAAAATTAAAGAGACCTTTGGAGAAAAGAGAACCACGTGTGTGAATATCAAGAGCTCAGATGGCAATCCAGTTCTAAGCAAAGAAGGGAAGGCAGAAAGGTGGAAGGAGTATATAGAAGGTTTATACAAGGGCGATGTACTTGAGGACAATATTATGGAAATGGAAGAGGATGTAGATGAAGACGAAATGGGAGGTAAGATACTGCGTGAAGAGTTTGACAGAGCACTGAAAGACCTGAGTCGAAACAAGGCCCCCGGAGTAGACAACATTCCATTAGAACTACTGACTGCCTTGGGAGAGCCAGTCATGACAAAACTCTACCAGCTGGTGAGCAAGATGTATGAGACAGGTGAAATACCCTCAGACTTCAAGAAGAATATAATAATTCCAATCCCAAAGAAAGCAGGTGCTGACAGATGTGAAAATTACCAAACTATCAGTTTAATAAGTCACAGCTGCAAAATACTAACGCGAATTCTTTAGAGACGAGTGGAAAAACTGGTAGATGCGGACCTCGGGGAGGATCAGTTTGGATTCCGTCGAAATGTTGGAACACGTGAGGCAATACTGACCTTACGACTTATCTTAGAAGAAAGATTAAGAAAAGGCAAACCTACGTTTCTAGCATTTGTAGACTTAGAGAAAGCTTTTGATAATGTTGACTGGAATACTCTCTTTCAAATTCTGAAGGTGGCAGGGGTAAAATACAGGGAGCGAAAGGGTATTTACAATTTGTACAGAAACCAGATGGCAGTCATAAGAGTCGAGGGGCATGAAACGGAAGCAGTGGTTGGGAAAGGAGTGAGACAGGGTTGTAGCCTCTCCCCGATGTTATTCAATCTGTATATTGAGCAATTAGTAAAGGAAACAAAAGAAAAATTTGGAGTAGGTATTAAAATTCATGGAGAAGAAATAAAAACTTTGAGGTTTGCCGATGACATTGTAATTCTGTCAGAGACGGCAAAGGACTTGGAAGAGCAGTTGAACGGAATGGAGAGTGTCTTGAAAGGAGGATATAAGATGAACATCAACAAAAGCAAAACGAGGATAATGGAATGTAGTCAAATTAAATCGGGTGATGCTGAGGGAATTAGATTAGGAAATGAGACAAAGTAGTAAAGGAGTTTTGCTATTTAGGAAGTAAAATAACTGATGATGGTCGAAGTAGAGAGGATATAAAATGTAGACTGGCAATGGCAAGGAAAGCGTTTCTCAAGAAGAGAAATTTGTTAACATCGAATATAGATTTATGTATCATGAAGTCGTTTATGAAAGTATTTGTATGGAGTGTAGCCATGTATGGAAGTGAAACATGGACGATAACTAGTTTGGACAAGAAGAGAATAGAGGCTTTTGAAATGTGGTGCTACAGAAGAATGCTGAAGATTAGATGGGTAGATCACGTAACTAATGAGGAGGTATTGAATAGGATTGGGGAGAAGAGAAGTTTGTGGCACAACTTGACTAGAAGAAGGGATCGGTTGGTAGGACGTTTTGAGGCATCAAGGGATCACAAATTTAGCATTGGAGGGCAGCGTGGAGGGTAAAAATCGTAGAGGGAGACCAAGAGATGAATACACTAAGCAGATTCAGAAGGATGTAGGTTGCAGTACGTACTGGGAGATGAAGCAGATTGCACAGGATAGAGTAGCATGGAGAGCTGCATCAAACCATTCTCAGGACTGAAGACAACAACAACAACAACAACAACAACGTGCGTGTGCATACAGCGCAGACTGTGGCTGCTCTGTTCAGTCGATGGGACTGGGAAGTACTGTACCATCCACTGTACTCCTCGGCCTTAAGTCCTTCTGACTTTGATTTGATTCCGAAGATGAATGAACCACTTCGTGGCATTCGCTTCAGAACTGTTCCAGAGATTCGACAGGCAGTAGATTGCTCCATTCACACCATCAACAGAAGATGCTCTGCTAACGGTATACTGTGCCTTCCCTGTTGCTGGCAACAGGTTCTACACAACACTAATGCCTACTTTGAAGGACAGTAACAGATGCAAACATATAACTCTTTTGTATCGGTTGTGAATAAATAGTTGCCACTATTTAAGTTCCAACCCTCATAATAAGGGTTTTACTGATGCAGTGCAATAAGTGAAATGTCAGTTAGTGGCAGAAAATATTAAAAGTCCCTCACTGGTGTATTGAACTGAAATCCAGACTGAGTGCACAAAGTCAGAGTGCAAAACAACTTCACATGCAAAAATACAAGATCTGCCGAACTGCAAGCAGAAATAAATCTGTTTTGACTAATGCAGAATAACTCTTTAAGTCCCAGTGAAATAGCGTTGAATATTGCAACTGCCAACGCAAAAAAATTTCTATCAGTGAAAATGTTCACAGCTGGATCATTGCTCAGACCAGTGTAGTTGCTGCTTCTACTAACTTGTACCAAATTGTCACTCTCTGCAAAATGGCAGTCACCCTTTCAAGGCCTTGAACCTCCCCTTTGTGGGAAATCCTGCATCTCCATCACTTAATGACTTTGTACATTCTCCAGCCTGATTCACAACTATTTTCTACATAAGTGATATCCAAAATCTGATTACACCATTAGCTGTGCACTAAAATTCTAATCAACTTACACATAATTTTATGCGCAGTAGTTCACCCAAAATTTAAAGTCAGACAAATGCAAAGTTATGTTGCACTGCCAAAAATTAGTTCCCACTCTCTGTGCCGTCAGTTATTACAATAAATATGGATATGTCACCACTTTATTGGATTTTACCTCGTTTCCATTGCACTGTTCAGAAATACAGTGGGTATGATATTTTTCAAGTTCCAGGTGAAGCTATGCAATTAAGAAATGCAGCTAGAAAGAATCTTACAAACTACACGTTGGATATGCTGTGTAACTACATTCACCAATGCGTACTGCCTTGGTGTGTGTGTGCGCGTGTGCGTGCGTGCGTGCGCGCAGTTTAAAAGTGTCTCGTCCATTAAGTACGTTACAAAACATACGAGTAATCCAGTCAACGTGCATCACGGATACCTACAATCTGAGTGCTTGATCTCTTTAACTTCAGTAATATAAAAGTTATTGAAGGTACACTTGATTTCAGTTACAAAAATCTTCTTGGTGCTATATCTTCTCACATATGTTAATAAAAATTATATCTGCGTACTGGCACATTGCTCCTCTCTTCTATTTAGCGTATCGTCCTTCACTGTATCTATTATTATGCGAACAATATAGAAAAAAAAACCTCTGAGCATGTTAGCAAAAGAGATGACATCGTGTCTGTTGGTTTGAATGTGACATTTCCGTGTTGCTCAGCTGCCGCTGACCAGCTGCGCAGCACAGGGAGTTGCCACACATGCACGTCTTCAGGCCTACCCAGAGACCTGCTCGTCCAAAGTCCACGTCATGGAGCTCGGGACCAAAACTCTTGCTCAAATATAGCCTGTCGTGTCTCAGTTGTCACAAATATTTGGCTGTTTCTTCAGATATGTTGGGGTTTCTTAGTTTGTAATTCATGGTGGGGCCTAAGAAAGCTGTTTTCTTTCTGAGTACATAGCAGATTTCACATTTATATTGACCTGAGAATGTGACAATATTTCTGTCTATTGCTTTTAGACACATTGTCTGCCCATTGCTCTCTCATTGACTGCATACAGCCAGCAGCTGACACACCACCATTTGTTTTCATCGTTTCTCATGGTAAGCATAAACAACATTGCTGAACAAACATACAACTACATTGCTGGCCACTGTCTAGACTTTCGCAGCCTCTTACAGAAACGTATACTCTTTTTGAATGTTTGTCCAATTTTAAAACCAATTCAGTTCTGACTACAATTGGATTTTAGGGAAACTGCTAGTTAAATGTGGTTAGATGTTCATAAAGATCTACGGTATGCAGTATGCATTCCCATGATTGCCAGCAAAACAAAATTTGCCTCTTACTTACCACTCACCTCCCTACATTCATTCTAGTTCTCAACCACACTAGTGTCGCTGTTCCTTCCAACTCTTTCAAATTCTTCAAAATAAATAATGCTGTGTTTGAGCTTGACTCAAATTGCTCCAGCAGTTTTAGTCCCAGCTCAAGGAATCTCGGGTTCTGGTCAATCTTACAATTGTCCCACGATGCAGTGACTTCCGCTAGTACTATATCTATGATTTATCTAGGGTCTTTAATATTCTATGGTTTTTAATAATGTAAAGAACTGTGAAAAATGTATTGCAGTGTCTTATTCAGTGCAGCTTTAATGTAACAGCTTTAACTAATAAATGAATAAAAGACTGCAGTCACTGTTCAGTCAAATTCTTGAGTTTTTGCTCATCCCACAATCTAGTGACAACTGTTCGTACTATCGTGACAATGGGTCTAGTGACTGTGATTTATTCTCATGATAGCTACTACAGTCTGGTTTGTATTTTAGGAATTAAATACTTAACTTTCTTTCTTTTTATGTTGAGATGTTACCATCTAGTTTTCAAGTTAACTAAAAGATGGTACAATTTTACCCATTATTCTAAAATGTGAAATTGCACCAGCTTCATACTCACATAATACATGTTGAAAGGCAACATTTTTTGTTTTGATTGTTAGTTTTACTTAAAAATCAACTTGAATATTTATATATTGATAGGTGCTGGTAATGTATGAGAACTCTTATTGCAAAGTCGTGCAAATACAACCAGGTTTTATATAAGGTGGGATTCAATGCTAATTCCTCCTGTGTTTCATGAAATTGTCAATTTTTAAGATGCTCTATCGTACAGTGTTGCGGCTAGTTCATAGTTGTCAGTATATCCCTTTCACTCTTGCCACATTATTCAAATGTCACACTATGATTCAAGCATATTAAATACTGTATCAAACACTGTGGTATATCAGGAAATCTTGAGTCCATTTGAATAGGAGAATCATTTGTCTACCCCAAAAATAAATCTGCCACACCAATTGCCAAAGCTTCATCTATAAGTAAGTGTGTGTGTGTGTGTGTGTGTGTGTGTGTGTGTGTGTGTGTGTGTCGGGGGGAGGGATAGCAGGAATATAAAATGCTTGACTACTTGTCTCTTCAAGTTGGTAAGAAAAGTTTGGACAGCTCCACCCAATCAATATTACCTCAAATTTTACACTGTGTCAAAATAGACATCTAGTGCAATGCTGAGGTATCCAACAGCAATTCCTGTTCTCAGTCATGTGTCAATGGCAGTTTTTCAGTTGACCCCCCAAAGCCACAGCACCTTACCAGCCCCTCCTATGGCACAGTTGGAGATGCCTCATCCTCCTCCGACTTCATTACGGCAGAGGACACCTGCCAAGGTGCCCCCTCCCAGGATGAAACAGACCATTATTCTACCAACAACCAACAGCTGACAGGCCCACAGGCTGCGGGTGGTAGTAAAAAAAATGGTCCTCTTCTGTCCCAGCATTCAAGACAGGAAATTCCTCACAGAAACTGAAACCTCACTGGGACGAAAAGGAAAAAGTGAAAGTTAAACCAACCGAATTCTACTGGTCTGGTTTATCTGGCCCTCATCCCCACAGAGGTTGAGCATATCAACACCGGAGAAGAATCGCTTGTTCAGGTGGAAAATGACTGCAGTAAAGTAAATAGTATTTCCTTTTCCCCTTCGCTACTTTCTCAGATCCCAGTCTGATGTTCCTCAATGCAACTGTAATGGTACCATCGCCACCTGGCCAAACTCCGCCAATTAATGGCTACTTATTCTGCAGTTGGTTTGGTACCGAACTATCTACTATTAAAAACTGCAAATCCTATTGTGAGAATTGCATTAACATCTGGAGGAGTCTGCACATTCATGCAGTCTGGTTCTTTCCATGACCAGGTGCCACCGACCACTGTGTTAGAAGCTGTGGCCTTTTGCGTCTACTTGTCAGTTACGGTAACAATATGTAATATTTCTCTGCCCCTAGACAGAGCTAGTGGAACAGCTGCCTCCACCCTTCCTTCTATTGTGGGACTTCAATCATCACAGTTGTTTGTGTTGCAGCAAAACTGCATCTAGCAGGGGTCAAGTAATAGGACAGTTAATTTTGCCCAATTGGAAGTCCGCCTACCTAACATTGGAGCTGTAACACATTTCAGTGCATCCTATGGAACAAAGTCAGCTATAAATGTTAAAAAGTCGTAAAACCCAAGTGTCTCATGCTAAATCCAGTGGCACACCCATGGCAACCTCTGTGGCAGCACCCAATTCCCTATCACTCTCTTACTCAAACCATCAACCAATGGAACATACTGTACATTGGTCACTTCGGAAAGCCAACTGGCAAGGTTTTAGTTCCAAAGCAACACTTGAAACCACTCAAGGAGAATATCAAGAGAGTGGTACAATATAATATTAACACTATTATACATGCTGCAGAAGCAACAATACTCTAGTCTTCAGGCTCTTCCTGCTGGATACCTGTGTCATGGTGGTCTGAAGAAATAGTTGTAGCTGTCAGAACACATCAGAGGGCACTTCGACCCAAACATGCTCCTTCTGCAGAACATTTAATAGCCTTCAAGAGACTAAGAGTGAAGACATGCTTTGTAATAAAGTAAAAGAAAGCAAGTGTGTTGGGAAAGGCAAGTATCATCTATGAAAGCCTATACCCCACGGCCTCAAGTACGGACTTAACTCTGCCACATTTGCTGTCGCCCACCATCCACAGTACTTCCTGGCATCTCCCTTAATGGTGACATCTTTACTGGTCCTGTGGTCATTGCTGAATGTTTCATGGCACTCTTCACCAAACTGTCTGCTTACAGTGACTACCATCCTAATTTCCTGACCCAGAAAAGTCTGATGGAGCTACACTTATCTTTCTGTGCACAACCTCTTCATTTGTACAGCGTTCCATTTAGTGAACAGGAGTACTACAGTGCTTTAGCAGAGTGTTGCAACACAGCCCTTGTAACCAGTAAAATTCATAATAAAATCCTTAAACTTCTTAACAATGGTAGCATGAAACCTATTCTTGAGTATGTCAATTGCACAAGGAGATACTTCAAATATTTTGAAAATAATATTCTTGTCTTGAAACAGGGAAGAGACCCTCAAATTTTGACTAATTATTGACTTCTCTTTTAATAAATTGGCTGCATAAATTATTTGAAAGGATGGTCAAACAAGAATTCTGTTAGTGCATGAAAGCCAGACAACATTTATCACAATTTCAAAGTGGCTTTTAGGCATTTGGTCCCACAGACTAACCGATTTGTTTGAAACCTGCATTGCACAAACTTTTGGGTGTCGGCAACACAATTGCTGTGCCTTCCGAGCCACACAAGGCATATGATACCATCTGGTGCCATCACATCCGTGAGTGGGGTTTCCTGTGTTGCTTACCCATTTTTAAGTTGATTTCCTATCTCTCCAACAGTTTTAGGTCCAGGTAGGTTCAAGCCTCAGCAAACAATATGTACAGGGAACTGGGAACCCTCAGAAATCAGTTCTGAGTGTAGCCCTCTTTGCCTTAGAAATTAATGGTATCATGACTACTGTAGGACTACTGGTTTCGCTGTCGCTGTATTTGGGAAAAATTTGCGTGTATTACAGTTCTACATCATAGTGCACCAAAAAGCACCAACTTCAGAGAGCCACACAGAAAGTACATAACTGAGCTCTGAATCACAGATATCGATTTTCTTCCACTAAAAGACATGTCATACACTTTTATTGACTCAGGAATTTGCATCTGTTCCCAAACCTTAACTTTTCTTTGATAACCAGTTACTTGAAATCATTGAAACTTCCAAACTGTTAGGTGTTTTGTGTGTGAATAAGCTGACATTGTTACCACATGTATGTCAACTAAAGTAAATTGCATGTGGAAATGTAATACCATCTTATTTAGATTTCTTAGCAGCATCTCCTGGGACACAGACCATATGATTCATCTGCGGTTCTACAACGCGTTGATTTAATCTTGCCTGGACTACAGATGTGTTAATTACAAATCAGCTGCACCATAAGTACTGATCTTGTTAGACTCTTTCCACTGCAGTGGTTTGCAGTTGGCACCTAGACCTTTCTGTTTGAGCCTTGTAGACAATCTCATGGTGGAGGCTGATATCCCACCATTGAGGGTCAGACACCAACAATTCTTGGTGAATTATGCAGTCATAGTCTCTGAGATGTCTACACGTGTGTTACTTGACTGTTTCACAACCAACAGTTCAGACTTTGTATGAATACCCCAAAAATAGGTTGACTAACAGGGATGCAGTTGGAAGCTCTAAGGAAGAACCTTGCAATTATCCTCTCTGGTCTGTGTACATGAAGTTCCCCCTGGGCACCTCCCATGATGTGTACCCAAGTCCTGCAATTCCGGTGGGCTTCTTTTATGATCGTAAGGAAAATGCTGATTGCATCATTCTCAGATGCCTATTTCGTTAGGTTCTCCACGACTACTAAAATTTGACAAGCATCTACGTGGATGGATCAAAAGTGAATGACAGAGTTGGTTATGCTTTTACACATGCAGTGCGACACGAAAAGTTTCTCTGCTGAGTGGATGTTGTGTATACATTTTAAAGGTAACCATTATATCACGGGCTATGCAGTACATTAAAATTCTCACCGTAAAGAATTTCCTGGTTTTTAGAAGCTCCATATGCTGCTTGCAAGGAATAGCTCCTGTGTTGCCCTAGAAACTTTTTGGTCGCTAGCATCCAGACCTGTTACATAATCTCCACAGCTCTGGATACCGAGTCATGTGCATATTCGAGAAATGGACTCATTAAGAAATTAGCTAAAGAAACAACTGCAGGAGACAAACCTTAATTCAGAGTACCAGGCACAGACCTACATTTACAACTGCAACATCAGATTTTGCCAACATGGGATATGGAGTGGCAGGCTACCATGATCTTCAAGTTGAAAACAATCAAGGGGACAACCAAGTTGTGACGTTCTTCTCTCCAGGCCTTTAGAAAAAGATGTCATTGTGCTGTGTCGACCGCATAACTACCACTCCAGACTTACTCAAAAGTTGCTTTTGTGTCAAGAGGGCATGTTTAATGCAGCTACAGAAGTCATCTTGCAATAGCGTCATTTTCTCATAGTGTGTGCCAATCTGGGCTATCTTGAGATAAGCGCTCAACCTGTCGGCCTCACTACCTCAGATACTTGCAGTTGGGATTGCAGCTAAAAAGTTATACATTTCCTTATGGAAAGTGGATTTTATGATAAAATTTAATGCATCTCAGTGTTTCGCGTCAGGGGTGGAGATTTTTTTTTGGGGGGGGGGGGGCCTCTCTCCTTGCAGCATGTGCTCTGAGTGGCCTCCTGCTACTTTCTACATCTGCACTGTCCTGTATTTTTGAATTTTTATATATGTAATTTATTTATCTAACAGTTTGAGCTATGTGACAAACTTGTACGTACAGTCTTCATTTTCTTACCTCTCTTTGATAAAACTGACTATGACGATCCTACTGTTTTTAGCTGCCTGGGTTTCTTTCTCTTTTTAACCATTTGACTTAAGCTGTGTCAGATAAGTTTTCCACCATGATGATTAGGACACAAACTATAGGGCTGTCACTTCCCCTTTCTTGTCCCACAGCATCTTGTGAGAGATTCCTGTGCAACGAGCGATTGATAACCAAGCTGTCCCTTTAAATTCATAATCATCATCTGTAGGACAACCTGTGTATTTAATCTATTACACAACATAAAATCATTTACCTCAGCATTAATAGTTAAATCTATGAATGTAACACAACCCTGTACTTTTCAAATGCCAAATTTAGGAAGAAACTTTGTCCTTTAATCAGGTAAATATAGTATTAATGAGATGGCCTGATCATTTGTTCGTTGAGAAATGGTATTGTGAACCCACGAAAAATATTGTGAGGCATCCCTTGAATGACAGTTCTCAGCCTAACATAGTATACAAGACATTCTTACTCCTGTGTTAACAACTCTTAGATTTGTATAATTCCAGCAATGTTTTGGCATAAAGATGAACATCTTTACTTAATCTTACTGTTTCTGTAGTTCCCTGTCTTAGTTAAATTAACATGTGAGTTAATGGTGACTAGTTTAAGACATATTTGTTCTGTTTCAAATCATTTCGTTATTAAAATGAGGCAAAAGTAAGAAAATGAACAAGTACATGTGAAACTGATTGCCACTATCTTAAATAACTGAGAAAAAAATAGTAAAAACTGTTAGGTTATCAGTGTATGTAGGCATATACCTCTACTCAACACACACATCCCTCTGACATGGGAGCAATAATCATAATGTCTGAGCCTCAGTAAGATTGTAGTGCTCTCTTACCTCAGTGGCATCAAATTAGCATTCACGTAGACAAAACACAGAACTGCTGTGTTACAATGAAAGTCTGAGTGAAGTTTCACAACACTGGCCAATGTCCTCCTCTAGCAAACAGCAGAAATGCTGCTCTTCATTAGGCACTAGTACCCAGTGAATAAAAATGATGCAGTGAAGAATCAAACCTGTGGAGCCCCCAAATTATTTAGAAATTAGCAGACCTACAAGAGAATCTTTGAAAAAATTATATTTTTTCTTTTTTCATTGAAAGAAAATATATGCTGTTGGACAATAATATCCAGTGCGCTAGGCATCGATCACTTGAAATTCATTTTTCCCAGCTACTCGCTTTATGAAACATCCATCTGCTCCCTAAACATGGGACATTAACACCAGATTTGTGGCAACCCCAAAAATGCAAAGAGCAGATTCAGTTTAAGTATTTACAACTGTTGTGTTGAAAATAGCTGCTAAAACAAATGTGAATATCACAATATTTTGTTCCAGTCTCCAGACAGAATGGTTGTACGCATTCCTTCAGAACATGCCAGTGAAGAAAGCAACAGAGACTATCATACAAACTCTCCAGTTTGCCAGGCTGCTTGATCTGAAATAAAGATCCTGATCATATCTGATTCATTACCTGTACTATCAGCTGTGAACAGTCCAGCAATATAAAAGACACCATTTACTTTTGAACATAATACAGGAGGTGGCCAAACTATAGCAATATGGAACTCTGGTGAACATCCTCTGGTACCAGCATATCAACTCATCCGACAAAATAGTTATGTGAACCACCTTACTAACGCCACTACATACATAATACACTCTTGCTGAACCCAGATTTCAGTTCAGCCTAATCTTATAGTGAAGGCATACAAAGCATGGATAGAATAATAGGAAGACACACAATGCCCTAGAGGCTATCAGTACTAAAATTTACTACCTAGTCCTCCAGAGTATTGCTTTCAGAAGGACATGAATTAGACTCACCTGACATTTGTCTTATGTATGTACTTTCATCGCAGCTACTTAATCACTTATCACAATAGGTGAGCATTGGAAACACTCTAACTAGTTCATGCAACTCAACATCAGAAAGTTATTACAATTAAGTATTCTCTTCCTTTCAGCAGTATAACAATTAGATACTTACCTTATGCGTAATACTAAGTAGGAATTCTAGTTTCCCTATATTAGAAAATCAGGTTTCCATAATGATCATGGAATTCTTAAAACTGTCTTTCAAGTAATAGGGCCATGTCTAAACATCATTTTGTGTTTACCATATGAAAGTCATTGTATAATCAGTGTATGAAGCATCCTGTGGACATTTTTAAGATATTTGGAAATGTACACCTACATAAATATTTCACAAGCCACTCTACAGTACATGGCAGAGGATATATGTTGCCAGTGTTACCGATTTTCTGTATTATTCCATTAACATGTTGAACAAGATTGTCTGAAAATGACATACTGAAAAATGATTGTCTAAATGTTTCTGTATCTAATGTTTTCTAATCCTCATGATACTACAAGAGATATACACTGATGACAGCATAATGGTAGCCCACTCTTCTTTGAAAACAGGTTCTCTAAATTTAGTCAACAAGGTTTCATGAGAACTACATTGTCTTTCTTCCAAGGATTCCCATTTAAGTTCTCTGAGCATTTGTTATGGTCCTGGCAGGGTTATCTGAATTAGTTTGATATTTGAATCGTAAGAATTTCAAACGCTAGAGCAATACTGTAGAACTGATCACACTGTGTATGCAATTTCCTTTACTGATGCACTGCACTTTCCAAAAATCATTCCAAGTCTACATCTTCCATTTGCCAATACTGTCTCTCTACCATTTTCCTAATCTATGTCGCTTCTTAATATTACCCCGAAATACTTATATGATGTCACGCGCTCAAAAAGGTTGCCACTAATCTTGTAATCAGATATTATTAATATCTTTGTTTCACTGTGATGTGAGGCAGAAATTCTTCGTTCGGTCTGCCGCCAGTTGTGTTACTTCATTTAGCGTTACCCAGGTTGCATTACGTGGAGGTGAACTAACTTTACACCAATGGAAAGAGGAATGGGAGAGCAGAACAGCAGTATGCCATGCATCTTTAGTAAACCAAAAGGATTTGATTTCCCTCGCAAAGTTTGGTCAACTCTTAATCGCATCAGAACCAACTGTGGGAGATGCGCCCACTCCTTACACAGATGGGGTAAACTTCCTTCGGCCGCTTGCGACTGTGGTGCTGAGAGACAGACGGTCACACACTTCACACAGGAATGCCCCCTAAGGCCATATGAGGGTGACCCACAGGATTTCCTAATGGCGACCCAAAAGGCAATCGACCATATATTACCTAAGCTGGACGTATGCTTGTGATTGCTCTTCTGTGAGTGTAAATTTACAATTGGTGGTGTCCTTATATACAAATTGTTATTTATTGTTCGGTTTATACATATGTGATTTTTTTTTTTAAATCGTGTTGTTTCCGTAATTTTTACTGTGATGTTATGAGCCATACACTAAATAAATAATCAATATCTTTCTCTTTGCTATAGGCTTTATCTTACAGTTATCAATATTTAAAGAGAACTCCCATTCATTGGGAATTTTGTCAGATCACCTTGCTCTCCTTACCATCGTCCAGTGATCATACTTCCTTGAGCACACCATGTTACTTTTGTTTCTGTGGAATCTTCGCTGTCCTTATAACATTTTGGGTCAAATATTCCTTGAGCCAGTCTCATACACTCTAAGGGGAAAAAGATGCACCACGAAGGAATTACTCGAATGGGCAGAAATCTGTAGATTTGATATACATTTACAAACAAATGATAGCAATTTCAGAAAAATTGGATCATTTAATCACAAACTGAGCGAGTCACCTTCTCACGTAGTTATATCTATTATGTACATTAATAAAATAATAATTAAATGGTGTGTGATGAGCTCTTTAAAATTTTTGAGATTTGGTTTAGATTTAAATTATTTTTTTGAAGTTGATATTTATGCTTTTCACAACTAGTTGGTCAATAATGATTAATTATGAGCAAACTTTTTGTTCATGTTAGTTACTATAATACGAGCCAGTCTAGAAACATATTGCATTTAAGTTATGAACTGAAATAATATTTTTGTATTTTGCCTTGGCTAATATTGTTAACAAGCACAACATCTTTATCATTTGTAATTGCTCACATATGCGAGAGAATTGTTCTTGCCACTTTTAACAATTAATTGTAGTCAGAGTCGTGGCTCTGGATCTCTGCCAATAACTGAAAATGGAAATCTTAAAATCTACATCTTCGTCCACTGAGTCGGACGGCTGTGGAAAAAATATTTATTATATTATAAGAGGGCGATTTCTTCGCTTCCACGAATTTCATGAATTAAGATAGCCACGTAATGGCATCTGTAGCTGCAGCGGCGGCTGCAATTGTTGTGCTGAAAATTACTCAGGATATTGATATTTAAAGGAAACTGACATGACACAGGGCTCACCTTCTACAAAGAAAAGTGAAAAATGACATTAAACTACTATATTGTCAAATTAATATTACAAACGCGCTTACATTCAACAGCAGTGAACCAATAGGTCCGACTTTTAACATGGCAGACAAGAGAGAGTGAACTGATAAAAAGAAGACAATTGAATACAGTCCTCCTTCACATTAATTTTCATTGTTGGTGTGGTGCGTAATTATTACTCTTTGGACTCGAAAGTTTATGTCAACATTTTATATAATAATAATACAAATGATACAAATTATCTGGAGCCTGAGAGGCCAGTGTCACACTCAGTATAATATTTAGCATCGAGATAAACGCTCTCGTCCATATTAATTGTTTTAAATATATGCGTTCGAGGTTTTTTCAATTCTTTCACTGGGGACGGCACAACCTAATGCAATTAGTTATTCGACCTGGCATTGATTAGTAGTCATTGGATGCCCTCCTGAGGAATCTCGTGCCAAATTGTCAGATTGATTGCGTTAGGTTGTTAAAATCATGAGCTGCCCATAATGCTCCAAACATTCCCAGTTGGGAACAAATCCATCAGCCTTTCTGTCAAAGATAGCATTTATAAAGCATGAACACAAGCACTAGAAACTCTTGCTGTGTGCAGGTGGGCATCATCTTGTTGAAATCTAAGCCGAGGATTGCTTGCCACAATGGGCAACAAAATGGGGTTTAGAATATTGTTGACGTACCACTGTGGTGTAAGGGTGCCACAGATGACAACCAAAGAGGTACTGCTGTGAAATGAAATGTCACCGCAGACCATCGCTGTCAGGCTGTATGGTGGGCAACAGTCACGTTGGTATGCCACTGTTGGCTGGAGTTATTCCAGGTAAGTCTTCACTATTCATTGGGGCTTAGTTTGAAGAGGGACTCGTCAGTTAAGATAATTCTACTTCAGTTGATGAGATTACAGGGTGAATGTGTCAGACACCACCGCAGGCGGGCTTGTTGATGTGGGGAGATCAGTAATAGTTGGCACACAGGGCACTATGAGCTCAGCCACCTCCCTGCGGACCGTTTGCGTGGTCCTTGAGGCCACTGAAGCAGCTGTTGTGTTTTGGATTCATGATAATGATGAATTTGGAGTTTTGAGCGCCCCTCTGATGTTTGTTCAGTCTTTGCATTCTGTCATCTCTCTAGGTTGATCACTTTCTTCTTGATGCTTTGTTTGGCCATGGTTCATCCATTCCTACCGACATCGTTGAATAGTGGCATTGCTCCCATTCAAATGTTGATTGATTCGCTATCCTCTCTGAAAATGCTGACATCTGTCTATATTGTTCACGCACCCGTCTGTGAGGTATAGTTACTGCCCAACTGAGTACACAAAATTAAATTCCCCTACTGACGTGTCCTCTATACACTATCTTTGCCAGTTGTGTGGTGAAATTGCGCTGAAATGTCACACATTCATCCATTGGCCTCAAAAGTTTACAATTTTGGACTTTCTGTTAATATCTGTATGAATATCAACTCCTTCATAGAGCATCATTTTTTCACCGTATAGTGTATTTCTGACATTATTATTATTGTACTGATGTGGTATGGTGTTGGAATGGCTTTCGAAAATCTATGAAGATGGAATCTGCCTGCTCACCTGCATATATTGTTTGCGAGATGTGTATTAATAAAGCAAGCTGTATTTCACACAAGTCATTTTTACTGAGTCTGTGCTGACTCTTTGAGGGATACTAGTTTTCCTTCAGAAATGTTGTAATGTCTGAGCTTAGACTGTGCTCTAGAATATTGCAATCTATGGATGTCAGCCAAATTGGTTAGCACATCCTTGCATCCAATCTTTTGCCCTTTTTATAAACAGGAATAATGTGCAGTCTTCACATGGGACTACATGCTGTGCAAGATATTCTCAATAAATATGAGAGATGAATGAAATTTGGGGTGTATTCCATGTAAAATCTAACTGCTATTCCATTAGGGCAATGTTTCCAAGATTTTCCTCTGACAAAACACTAGGAGAAGTCTGGTACTTTGATGGAAAACCTTGTTTATTTTGCAGGTTGGTAAAATTTTTAAAAAATGAGGAAAAAGCTTCTTTTACTCAGTGATTAGTTCAGTTTTAAATCATGACTAACAACACAGAAACCTTAAGAACATTAAAAAAAGAATTAGGGTCGTCAAAATGTCAAATAAAAGAACTAGTTTTTCAAAGAGCACTTATTCATTTCCTGCATTACGCTGGTGTTCTGCTAAACACGGTTTGGGAAACCATGCAGTAGGGTACAGTTCCTTGTTTACTTTTAGCAGTTCTAATGGTTTTTCAGTACCAAGGGTATGAATAAAAATTATCTCTCTCTCTCTCTCTCTCTCTCTCTCTCTCTCTCTCTCTCTCTCTGTGTGGTGTGTGTGTGTGTGTGTGTGTGTGTGTGTGTGTGTGTGTGTGTGTGTGTGTGTGTGCCAAAATTCATTTTTAAATTTGGAACTTTAAATTTCTGGTTTCTTGCTATGGTTTACAGTTTAAACACCCGGTGGACCCGTGAGAGATTTGAATGGAAGGGTTTTACCTGTACTTTGGCTCTACACGTGACCAATAGTTCATAGGATTATCTGACCTTTTGTTAGGACATGATCATAATAATTGTTTTAGATATCGCACACGTCCTGCCCTTTGGATGCACAGTTAGCTATAACTTTTCTTTTTCCCTAGCATCTCTTTTGTGATGAGAGTGTAGTAGTCTGTGTTAATAATATTCTCCAAATGGTTGCTTTAAACCAGTGTGTGTTGTTGCTGTCATTTATTGCATTACTTGGAACATACTATTCCCACAGTAGTTTATAACATCTTTCATCTTTAACTGCAATTTTTCTGCATTTGCCAGATCTGAACTAAATGTTCTCATTTTGTCAAACAGTGGAAAATACGGGATGGAATGTAACAATATTACGAAAAGGAAAGTTGCTACTCATCACATAGCGGAGATACTGAGTCACAGATAGGTGCAACAAAAAGACTGTCACAAATAAAGCTTTCGGCCCGTAAGGCCTTCATCAAACAAACACACACACACACACACACACACACACACACACACACACACACGCGCGCAACTCACACACGACTGCTGTCTCAGGCAACTGAAGCCACAATGTGAAGTGTGGTTAATAGCAACTTTCCTTTTCATAATATTGTTCTCATTTTGTTGTTTAAATAAGTTGATAGTGACTATCAGTTCAGCCAAACACACACAATTGTACCTTTTTTGAAAAAATCGTTGCCTTTGGGGACCAGTGTTCCTTTGAGGGCATCATGGACACTAATTCCTCTCTCAGTGGTGATACTTTCAAAAAGATCAGGGCTATTTTTGCTTATGGGTCATTAAACTAGTTGTAGAGGCAGTTGTCACAGTGTTCAAGTGTTAATTCGCAAAATTGTTCTTACTGCTGCTAACATGTATGAAGTTTTTCCAGTCAGTACTGAGCAGATTTAAGCCACCACCTGCAACTACTGTTTCCTCAGGGTACCGTATTTACTCGAATCTAAGCTGCACTTTTTTCCGGTTTTTGTAATCCAGAAACCGCCTGCAGCTTAGAATCGTGTGCAGAGTAAACGGAAGTTCTGAAAAATGTTGGTAGCTGCCGCCACAACTAAATTCTGCCGTCGAATATATGTAGCTCTACACAGGCATGCTTTGCAGGCACAAAGATAAATACTGGCGCCAAAACCTCTGCGTCAGTAAATACATTAAAAGGAAAGGTAGAAGAATGTGAACATTATGCCATGTATTATTTCGTGTTTGCTACTATCTCATTTAAATCCTGTCTGCTTAATAAACTACGAAACTAGAGTCACACAAGAGCAAACGTGGTAGAATATACATATCATGTCATGTTTATATTAGTATTATTCTTATGCTGTATAGTGATAGTCAGAAATGAAGCATAGCAACTGACTAGATTTTTAAATCTACGATGACTCTAATTTCTGTGCAGACTGTAATGTACTAAAGAGGCGTCTGCAACGATTTTCAAACGGAGAAAAATGTTCGCTAAACTCTCGTTCAGACCATCTTCTATCATACACAGTCTATTATCTGGTACTTGTTGATCATTATCAAAGAAAGCAGTGTAAGTAACAACAAATAGCAGTCTCTTGTCATTGTTCCACTTATGAGACAATTTGTCTCTTTCCTTTATCGTAAGCGGCGGTAGCGCGCACAAAAGCAAGCCATGCCGCGAGCGGCGACAGGCCATAAACACTCATTATCAGAATGCAACTAACAATGCTTGACACAGTACAATAATGCATTTTCAGCTTAGAGTGATGTAAACACCTATAACAAAGAGAACTGCACTCATCAGATCAAAGCAAAATAAGCAATCGATTCAAACCAGACGAAGCACGTGAAAAAGGGAGGGTAACCGTATAAATATGGATGGAGCGCCTGACACATAGCAATGGCTACTTGGTAAAGCTTAGTTGTTAAGCTTACAACTCGAACCAAACTACTGTAGCTGTATCTTCATCCATTCGACCTAAATTGGGTCTCATGTTACAATGGACCAACTTTGTTTCGATTTGGAGGTGCAGTCTAAAACTTTCCTCTCCCCTTGAATTTCGAGCCTCAACTTTCAGGGGCGGCTTAGATTCGGGAAATTTTTTTTTTCCTTTCTTTCGAGTCTCATTTTTCAGGTGCGGCTTAGATTAGAGTGCGGCTTAAATTTGAGTAAATACGGTATTTAAGCATAACTGAGTTTAGAATGGCTCTGAATGTCTCCGGCTAGTGTTACTGAGTCTGGTCATTGGTAGAAAATCATGTTATAAATTGAAGTCCATCAGTTATAACTGCTCTTCTTTGTACAAGTTTGCAGTTGATTGATTCTGGATCTAGTCCGCAGTTTATGGTGTATTGTTAATGTTTCTGTCTCTGGATCACGGGGTCTCAGCTTTGATTCCCAGCTGGTTCGGGGATTTTTGCCACCTGGTTACTGGTTGTTTGTTTTTCCAACATCATTTGGTAAAATGGTGAGACTGGACTGTGAAGACTCGGAATTTGTATGGGTGCTGATAAACACAGCATTGAGCACCCCACAAACAAGACTCGTCATCTGATTTTGGGCCCCTCTATACCTAATGCTTTTGCCTGTTGCTATAAACTTTCCTCCTAGAATCTCTTCTATCTTTCTAATATACATTCTGCTATAGCAAGAACAAACACAATTTATGGAACATGGTACTTTATTGGGCAATATGTAAGCCACAATGAGTAGAAGTTGTGTGTAGCACTGAATGCATTGACGGGGCAACAGTAATATAGGTTACAGAATAGACCAAGCACTTGTTTGCAAATGCTTAAATAATAATTTTTTTTTTGGCGGTTCACTAGAGCATTCAGGGGGCTGATGCAGGTGGCCTTTCTAAGCAAGCCTGTGAACTGTATAGACGCGCAATCTCTGAAATTGCGCATGTCATGAGAGAAGGTACATCCCATTCTATGTGTTGTCCAATTTTTTTCTACTCTCTACTTTGGGTATGAACCAACTATGTATTCCTAATATGACATGGAGATGAGTGCCTCCTGTGAGACAGGTGAGATCTGGGACTTTTTCTGTGAATATGTCAGCAGTGAACAACTAATAAGTTGAAAAATTCTCCACATCAGCTTTTGCCATCCCATAGGTTGAAGTAATTTCTTTATTCTAACAATGTAAACTGTATGTCTTTGTGTAGGATTATGTAGGTGTTCATTGACAGCTGAGATATAGCAAAGATAACTGCTATGAGGAAGCTGAAAACACAGCCAAAATGTTCATCGAATTGAGTAAGTGCATAATTATCATATCTCCTCCTTCCTTTTCTGGACCCGTATTGACTACCAAACACAGTAATTGCATATCTGCCACCATTCCAGTTGTATTTTAATGTTCCTTTTTTTTTAGTTTTGGTGTTTCAAGAGGAAGATACTGCTTGAATAGGATCTTTTTCTTTGCTTTGGATGGGCCCTTCTTTGTGACATGTCAGATAGATTCTGTAGATTTGACAGTGCTCATCAGGTAACACATATTGCTAATCACATTTTCCTAATGGAAACTATACACAACAGTGCCCTTATGTAATAGCATTTGAAGCTTTCACTAATTCTCTGGTCCATCAGTTGGGAGGCAAATGTAATTTATTGATGGCGAGATGGGGAAAACCTAATCTATATATTTAAACTATATATTTTCTCTTTCCAGTTAAATGTACTAGGCATAACTTAGGATGTTATCAATCAACAAAAAAACATTTCCATAATTCTCAGGTGTAAGTTCCTACTTTTCCCTTAACCCTCCACTACTCTCGGGGGATTTGAGGACACAGATACTCTCACGGAGTACAAATGTACTCCACCAGTTTTTTGTATTAAAAATACATTTCTTCTCTATTTCATCATTTTATTTATGCAAATAAAATAGATGGAAACTTCCACATGGGAGAAATATATTAAAAACAAAGATTCCAAGACTTACCAAGCGGGAAAGTGCCGGTAGACAGGCACAATAAAATAACACACACACAAAATTACGAGCTTTCGCAACTGACGGTTGCTTCGTCAGGAAAGAGGGAAGGAAAAGGAAAGATGAAAGGATGTGGGATTTAAGGGAGAGGGAAGGAGTCATTCCAATCCCGGGAGCAGAAAGACTTACCTTAGGGGAGAAAAAAGGATAGGTATATACTCGCGCGCGCCCACACACACACACACACACACACACACACACACACACACACACACACACACACACACACACACATCCATCCATGTAGATGATGGATGGATGATAAATGTGTGTGTGTGTGTGTGTGTGTGTGTGTGTGTGTGTGTGTGTGTGTGTGAGAGCGCGCGCGCCCACACACATTCATCATCCATCCATTATATACCTATCCTTTTTTGCCCCTATGGTAAGTCTTTCCACTCCCGGGATTGGAATGACTCCTTACCCTCTCCATTAAAACCCACATCCTTTCATCTTTCCTTTTCCTTCCCTCTTTCCTGATGAAGCAACCACCGGTTGCGAAAGCTCGTAATTTAGTGTTTGTGTGTTATTTTATTGTGCCAGTCTACCGGCACTTTACCGCTTGGTAAGTCTTGGAATCTTTGTTTTTAATATATTTTTCATCATTTTATTTGTTTTTTACGTCCTTTACGATGCATGAGTAAATTCATTACTAATACTTTTGAAACGAGGGTAGGAATTAAACATGCAGAATGAGTTTTTGTCACTCCACCCATTTATTACTCACAACATACTACATTACACAAGAAGTAATTAAACTATTCAAAATAACTTTAATGAAGAAGCTCATAATACACAAAAAAGTAATCACAGTAGATACGTACAATAAGAAATGATGTAAAGTTCTTACAAGCAGCACTAGTTGTTGAATGTCCAAAACACACCCATTCATTACATTTTGCACACTCTCTTCATGTTGATTTATTTCTTGATCTGCCACAGTTTTTTTAATAGCTATTTCCATTTTTTTCTTCTTGAGTCCTCTCCTAACACCACCAGTCCTTGAATTTTTAGTTGTCTGGGTATCAAGGACTGTCTCATGCGTTCATGAATCTGTGGTTTCACGGTTTGCCAGCTAATTTCGTCAAGGAAATCAACTCATTTCACTTTGACATAGTTTTTGTTTGGCGAATAAATGCATAAAGAATTGATAGCGGTTAAAATATTGTAAAAAAATTGCTGTTGGCCATCTTTTATTAGTTCTTGCAGCAACATAATTTGAACAACGTTGATAGAGTTCGTCAACTCCATCTTTTGTGCCATTGTAGAATGTAACAGTCTCGGGTTTGATTTTGAACTGGTGGACTCATCAATCGCTGCATAATTGTGCACACTTCAAAGTAAAATTACTGCTTACTTTTTCTTTTTGCAGTAGGGTACAAGTAGCCAAAAACAGAAGTGTTTATTTCTTGAGATTTGCTGGGTGAAAATTCCTGAAATATTTCTTTTTAGTTGTGTCTGATTTTTCCAATGTAAGTTGTCTTTTCCTCAAGCAGTTCTTAAAGCAGATGATAGCTAGTAAACCAATTATCACTTGTGATGTTATGTCCTGTGCCTAAAAATTGGTTTTGCAATTCTCATGACGACCTCCTTTCCTGCATTGTTTACATCAAAAGGCTCTCCCGACTGTTTTCCACAATAAATTTCCATATTCACAGTATACATTATCCTACAATCCACTAATGCAAACACCTTCAGGCCATAACAAGCAGGTTTACTAGGTATAAGCGTTTAGAGTGGTCATCTTCCACGAAAACCAACCAGCTGCTCATCAGCTGTGAGGTACTCCCCAGGAGTATAGTACTTTTCGAACACCAAATCCATAAGTTCTCATATTGGTGCCAATTTGTCAAGCTTTGTGAAAAAAAGTATACCAAGAAGGGCATGCATTTCACATTGCTCAGTAAATTTTGCATCTTGTTCTCTAGAAAATTTGTGCCTGATTGTATCTATATAAATATTGATACTTTTCATGATCAATTCTCTTATTCTGTCAGCAGCAATCAAATTAATGCAATCGATTTAAGATTTTGCAATTTTTGCCTCTCCTTTTGGTCCAGGAAGACGAATAACGACATTGCTGGACTTTGTTTTAACATTAGGACGAGGCAATAATTTATTCCATTTTGTTTTATCTTTTCCAAAGCAAAAATCAGATTCTTCACTTGCCTTGTTAAAGTTCTCTTCCTTGTCGACATTATCTTCTTCTGATTTTTCTTCATTTGCCATGTTGAAGCTATCTTCTGTGTCCACACTGTCTTCTTCAGATTCTTCCATGACATTGTCTCCAGTTTGCTCGTCTGGTCGATCATCATCCTCGCTTGTATGTCCATCACACAGATCAGAATCACAATCGGAAGGCTCATGAGTCTGCAGTTCTTCCTCTAGCCATTGCATCCAAATTCTTTCATCAGAAGTGCGATATACCATCATACCTAAATAATAACAATAAATTAGTACTACAATATCAGTTCAAACATATTTGAAATATAATGGAAATTAAAATTATTACTTATCATATTTTATATGTGCTGGTACTTTGATACTTGCATGGAGTACACGTGTATGCCAAACAAGACAGAGAACACTCAAGACTTTCCTATGAGAAGATACATGCAGGATGGCGCATGGCACTTGGCCGCATCCTGTGTGAGTGACAGAAGCAACCGACAACGCGCAACAGCTTCAGACGACAAAACAGAACCCCAGGCATAGTTACGGAAGTGAGTGACATCTGTGTCGCTGCCTGTCTCCCGCTGCAACTGGCGATGTTTGAATCCAAACATGTTTGAATCTTGTTGCTGCAGCACGTGCAACAGAGAGCGACAGCCATGTGTCTTCTTGGCAAAGCAGTGGAGCGGACGCGATGTCAGCTATGAATTACTTAACAACCAATTTTAAGAAAACCGTTCGTCGAAAAAATTTGATTCTTCCTCATCTTATAGCTTGATATCTTTAAACGATAAAGATCTGAATTTATTTTCATTTTTCGTCATAGTTACTATGCTGCACAAAATTTTTAAGAATTTGCAGAGGTAACATCACATTGTGTAGACTTTCCATATAGTCCATTTAAGGCCATGCATTATTGTGTATGAAATGTAACCAATATATCTAAACTGTATTTAAAGTTGAGACCGGAATGACATCTCTCTCCATTCTTGAGGTATTTGTTGTTATATCCGCAGACAGGTTGCTCGCAGCACGTCCGAACCTTTCCTGCGCTTTGAGTATCAAGTGGTCGTAAAAATCGTCATATCTCATCAACGGATCAAGATATCGAAACAACGATTTTTGGAAATGATAGCACACAGAAAGGAGTATTATATTGTATGATTAACACTTGATACGGTTTTGTAAACGCATGAGTAGAGCAAAAACAAGACTCCCTATAAATTACACCATGAGGATTTTCCGAATTTTCATAGCCAAACTGGGAGAGAAACAGGTAAACGTGGTATCAAAGTGACCAGCGTGAGGTCTAGTTTTGCATGAAAATATTTAACTGCTTGAAAGTAATCATGGTAATTAACAAAAACTTAATTAATGAGTTCAGGAAAAATTGAAGTATTTCGTGAAAAGCTACAGCCAAGCTATGTAAATGAAAAGTAAAAAATGTCATCTGTTCAAGGCCTAGCTATTTTGCACATAAAAAAGACTTCCTTCGAATCGAGTACCAAAGTTAGGGTTTTCGACAACAGAAAACATTAGGAAGGCAAACAAGGAGTCAATAAGATCATGCTTTCTGAATAAAACTTGAAAATAAAAAAAAAATGAAAGAAATCGGTTAAATGTTTTATGAAATGATCTGTATAAAAGAAATAAGTACATCAGAGACACATTCTACGTGTCTTTGAATGATGCTCAAAATCATGAACAGAAAATTAGGTGCACCAAACGTTTCCCAAATATTTTTATTTCATTCTTTTAGACAAATCATTTTACAAAGCATTTGACTTTCTTTTCAAAAATTTTGTATGCTCTACTTTTACAGACTATTTAGAGTAATTGAAACACTTGGCCTTAACACTGACTGCTGATGAATTATGTTCCCAACATCAAAAATCTGTAAAATTTCATGGTTACTTGTAATTTATTAGGAATTTAATGAGTGTGTAATATACTGAGATAGGTGTGTATATTCTTAAAGATCAAGTTCTTTGGCAAGATGTTAAAAATGTACTTAGCGAACATAGTATACAGAATTGTAACTGAGTCAGTTAAAATATTAAAAAAAGTACGTGGGATCGAATCCATGACCTTTCCAAGCTGTAATCACAATCTGCAATGCTGCCGCTACACCACAGCTAGCTCTTGTTTGCCATTGCCAATCTGTATGTATATGTGCGTATTTATGGTAGTCAGTCATGTAGTGAGTCATTCTTCCACATCTGTTGGCTATTAAAAGTTCTTGATCATGTAGAAAACATTCGTTTTTAACTTATTGATGAGATAGTCGAAAGCTCCTCTGCTCATTCACATGTATTCGAAGAATTTGTCTGGTGATCTTCGTAGTTTATGATATTTATGAAATTCTCCATGGAGATTCCTCCTTTTGTAAATTTCATACACAACATTTATTTTCGCTTTCTTTTCTTCCATAAACCTAATTTTGTAGCCTTTCTCTCCATCTACAGTAGTTTACAGTTTTATAGCAACAGCCGGTTGGCTCTAAGCAGCCATCTTGTAGCGCAACATGGTCGCTCGCACGCAGGACACCCGAGCTGTTTGCCCGATGCTGCTGCTTGTCGCTGGAGTGTCGCATATCCAGAAGTCGCTCGCTGTCAGTTGGTTCTGTCTCTCACGTAGGGCACGGCCTTACCGTAGGTACAGGTTAGAACAAGAACGCCAGACTCTGAGAATTTTAGTCCTGCCACTCTTGCCAAAAATAAGAAAATAACGTTTAGAACAATTGTGGAGTACATTTGTACTCCATCCAAGTAACCAAGGGTTAAGGGTTAAATATTGCGTACCGTTCTGTAAAAATGCTTGTATCCATCCATGTATTCTTCTGTCTGTTGTAGGTGACCCATTATTTTTCGATTCCCTTAAAGTATTGCAGATTTTTAGGCTTGCTTATGATGAGTGAAGTTAACCTCTGTGATCTTGTAGCATTTCCACATATCATACCAGTGACGCAAGACTTGGATGCTTTAAAAGCTGGTTATTTATTTATTTATCACTTATCTCGCTTCACCCACCCAAGAACCATCTCACAATGATGTCCTCCCCGATAGCTGAGTGGCCAGTGCGACAGACTGTTATGTCAAGGAGCCCGGGTTCGATTCCTGGCTGGGTCGGAGATTTTCTCCGCACCCGAAGGACTTGCACCAGGCAACAGGTCTACCTGACGGGATGCCCTACCTACATGATGTTTCATTTCATCTCACTCACAGTGATGCAATTTCATAAATTGAAACTAGGGATTTTGTCAGTATTTTTTCAGTAATAGATTTCTTTAATTACAACCCTCATTATTGATCTTGTTTCTAGTGGTTTTAAGATACAGCTTTTTTAGTTCAGCTGTTTCAGTATCTACTGATAGTTGTTCTCACTGAATGTCCAGTATGTTTCTTCTGTGCTAGATTAAAATCCCATAAATGTCAGCCCCTTTCTTCCAGTTTTTTGTTCACAAATCCAAAGGCCACTTATTGGTTGTCTGAGGCTGTAGATGTGGATGAACCATATCTAAACTGCAATATCTAAACCATTTTCTGCCATTTTTATCATTTTATTTGCAAGTTTCCATCTTCGTCATCAAGTATATGCACTGATTTTGTTATGTAATCGGTGTTATTTTTTCATGTCCATAATTTTTGTATATTCAGTTAAATATTCCCAAGCTAATAATGGAAAATCCGTGATGGAATGTAATCATATTATGAAAAGGAAAGCGGATATGCTGAGTTGCAGATGGCACAAGAAAAACACTGTTCCAAATAAAGCTTTCAGTCTGTAAGGCCTTCGTCAAAAATATATACACACACTGAGATTACAGTCTAAGGCAACTGTGGCCACACTGCAAGCAGCAGCACCAGTGTGTGCTGGGAGTGGTGACGGGGTAAGGAGGAGGCTGGGGCGGGGAGGGGGAGGGATAGTAAGGAAGGGATGGCGGGTAGTGCAGTGGTGCTAGGGAGCACGGAGGGACGAGCTGGAGAGGGTAGGACGGCTATGTGCAGTTGGGAGGTTAGACAGAGGGCAGGGGAGAGGTGGGGAGATGGGGTAGTGGAAGAGGAGAGAAGTGAAAAGACTGGGTGCAGTGATAGGCTGAATGGGTAAGGACAGTGACAAACAAAGATTGAGGCGAGGACAGTTACAAGAACGTGAGATATATTGTTGAGAAAGTTCCCATCTGCACAATTCAGAAATTGCCTGCCCCAGCCTCCTCCTTAACCCCACCCAGTCACCACTCCCATTATGCACTGGTGCTGCTGCTTGCTGTGTGGCTACAGTTGCCTTAGACTGCAGCCGTGTGTGTGTGTGTGTGTGTGTGTGTGTGTGTGTGTGTGTGTGTGTGTGTGTGTGTGATGAAAAGCTTACAGGCCAAAAGGTTTATTTGGAACAGTCATTTTGGTGTGCCTATATGCGACTCAGCATCTCCGCTATGTGGTGAGTAGCAACTTTCCTTTTCATAATATTCCCAAGCTAAGTTTGATCCACTAACACCGTTCCTCAGTGTTAATTTTAAATGTATTGGACCATTGAGAACAGCAAGTTTAAAATTACTTGCCATTGTGAACAGTAATACTACTACAGCATAATGTCATAACCAAAGGCATATATGCTACCGATGATGTGAGATTGGTCACAAAAGTAGATTTTAAGTAAGAGTGAAAGTGGCAGCACTGTAGCCCTAGTTGATGCTGCAAATAAATTTCTTTTTGCAGCATTGTTACTGTGTTAGAAAATGAGCAGTGATCTGTTCTGCAGTTCGCTGCAGGTCTTAAGTTGGCACATATTGTCTGTTATCCTGGAATATACAAAAAAAAAAAGTGCTCCTACCATTAATATAAATCCCCTCCCCCCCCCCCCCCCAAAAAAAAAAAAAAAAAAAAAACAAACAAACAAACACACACACACACAGTCAGTGATCCCTCAATATGATGTGGGGGGCGGGGGCCTCTCTCCTATGTGGTGAGTAGTTGTCTATTTTAATTCATGTTGTTGTTCTATTCTGGATTTTCCATTGTTTTCATTGGTCATTGTTCATAACTTTAGCTTCGTTATGTTGTCTGCAGTCACAAGAGTAATAGATGTACTGTTGAAATTCAACTGACCCATAGAAATGTGCTGCTTGTGAATTTACAGTTTTCATTGGACAAAAACTAATAAAGCTTTGTTGTTTACAAGACTATAGCTTATTTACTAGTGTTCTTTCCAGACAGAATGAGATGTCAAAACAGAACAAATGTTCTTCATTAATTTTGCCAGCCACCGTATGGTATGACAAAAGATACTTAAAGTACATAAAAAATGTAGAGTTTATTATAAATGGTGTGCAGGAAGAACACCTGTCAGTGAGCCTCTGCATAAGGTTGAGTATTTCACTTTAACACCATGGTCATCTTTCAAGATATATGCAGATGGATGTAACTTTATTCTTCTTGGAGCTGACATTTTTAAAATTTTGACGGTAAACCTTCTTTTGATGCACTTATGTCACCAAGGTGAGCATTTCTGTGATACTGTCACATTTATTAACTGAAATCAAGATTAAAAATCATGATTTATTTTCATGTTCCTTTTTCCGTATTAATGTTACCTGCACTGATTTGCCATACCAAAAGTTTGGTCCTATAAGTGTTTAGTAAGCTATGTCCTTTATGGGTTGATTAGCTTTCCCAAGGCTCTCCGTTGACCTCATTCTGGAATCTGCTTTCCCCAAAGGTAAACCATTCCTTAACCTGAATTTTTGTTTAACAGCATACAGCATACTGCTGATCTAGATAAAGTCCTATTGGAGGTGGTGTGCCCACACATTATGTGACCTCTGAACTGTCTTAACTAGCTAGAGCATTTGTTATACATGCATATGATTTCCAGAACTGAAAGAAGCTGCTTTTGATGCTTTTTATGTGCTTAGGTTTATGTTGCCGTTGCCCTCTAAATTTTTCCAGTTACATGCTCATATATGTAGTGAACAGAAAAGGCTTAACACCCCTTTGAGGTATAACAACAGATACTTTCACTTCAGACAATTTCTTCTTAAATATGATAGGTTGTCTGCTAATAAATCCATAATTCAATAAGAATTTGGTTTGATATTATGTAACATTGTATTTTGAAACTTCCTGGCAGATTAAAACTGTGTGCCCGACCGAGAGTCGAACTTGGGACCTTTGCCTTTCGTGGGTAAGTGCTCTTCCATCTGAGCTACCGAAGCACGACTCACGCCTGGCCTCACAGCTTTACTTCTGCCAGCATCTCGTCTTCTACCTTCCAAGGCAAAGGTCCCGAGATAAAGTCTTGGTCGGGCACACAGTTTTAATCTGCCAGAAAGTTTCATATCAACACACGCTCCGCTGCAGAGTGAAAATCTCGTTCTGGAAACCTTGTATTTTGTTCACTAGGTGATAGTGCAGAACTGTATTAATAGTGTAAAATTGTCTCTAGAGTAATCAACAGTGTTATTGCATAGCTATTTTTTCTGCTGTTTTGTCGCATTTGAGACATGAATATAGTGAAGACTATAAAGATCTTTTGATTTGGTGCATAAAAGGATGCAATAATGTAATGCTATCACAAAATAGTGAAGAAACTGTCTGCAAAGGTGTGAGCCCTATTCCAGCAAGCACCTGTCAGGAGGAAATGGACTTAAAGATCAGGAGAAAGATAGCTAACTAAAGCAAGATTGATTGTGATAATACAATTACCTATTCTGTTTTTGTGGTTGGTAGCTATCGAATAGTCCTTTGTCTGCATTACCACATCATCAGCTTGGTAGACTTTTGCCCTGATCATGTCAGTGGTAGAAAAGTTTCTTTTTACATTGGAAGTTCCATCGTATAACTCCAGATACAGGTTTTATTCTGGAAACTGAAGTAACCTCCAAACTCCATTTAAGTTTAAATGTAAATTATGAAGTATTATCACTGCCTTTATGTATTGATTTGCTTGATACAAATATAAAATATTTTCTTGAATAAGTGCTCTGTAACCCAAATGTTAAATCAAACCATACTATCCAAATCCTTACAGAAGTTAATGCAAACAGTAAAAAGCAACAGCCCAAGTAAGCACAGGACACCAGAGAAAGACTACAGTCCTACGTCAACCCACTGTCAAAGCTTCAGATACAATCGTGGTCACTTTGAGCAAATGGATGAAGAGAGCTGCCTACCAGACCATGTGGTCGATGGTGATCAGCAGCTGCCTCTTATGCACACTGTTAGTTTTTACAGAAGACAGCAGAACATGGTATGTACAGTTTTGCTTTGAAATTGTTTACTTGGTTTAAATGTGATTTTTGTGGACTTAAAATGATAAAATAAATGGCTTTTTATTGAGGAGGCAATTTTAAACCAACAATGCTTGTTCTAATTATTGTCATTTGGTTTCAACCAAGTCAATCCTCATGCCATTAATCTCCCCTGTAGCCTTTTGAAACAATATTTGCCTTTTTCCATTCCAAGATAGCCTACTTTCATCTGGTTAATATAGACATAATTATTTTGTTTAAACGCATCTTCCAAATTTACACTGTGTGCCTGAGAAGTATCTTTAAATTTTGTACTGTGTGTACAAATGATAATGCTCATTAATATTTTCAAAGAGAATTTACAGCTATGCGCAACAATGTGCTCACAGTCTGTTAGCATCAGATTTGTCAACTGCTTTTTGAATGTTAATATAAAATGTGTGCAACTATTTCTGTTTAATGCATCTAGCAAGAATGCTTATCGGAACATTAGAAATGTAATGTTATCAAGGAGTAGTAGTAGTAGTAGTAGTAGTAGTAGTTGTTGTTGTTGTTGTTGTTGTTGTTGTTGTTGTTGTCGTCATATACAAGTCCTTCTAAACATGCGAGAATTAGAGTAGTTCATGACTTCCCTCGACTTGGCTTTGTGGACATACATTTTAAAGTAGTATTTTGCATTTTCTTAAGCATGTATTTAGTGAAACAGATTTCTTAGCAACAGAAGTAGATAAAATTGTAGCACCACTAGAAACTACCCATTTGTTTCAATTTGATTCTACTGATAATTCTTACAGAAGTATTGTGTTTACAGGGAATGAAAACAACACCAGTTAGACAAATAATCCGGAGACCAGAAGTCAGATCCACCGTTTCATACGATTCTGAAGAGAGTATCAGTTTTCCAGCAGATGATAGAAATACTGTGAGGAGTAAGATTTCAACTTTGCTAGATGAGGTAAAGCTTGAAAAAATGTGAAATACAAACTTTATGTATATTCATTTTTTAACTATACCTTCATAATATGGCTTTCAGGTAACGAAACAACAGACAGTAATATCACAGGCTAGCCAGGCACTTAATTTGTGCTGCGCAACAGTGGAGTTTTCTGGTTCAGCTGAGCAAGTGGAAGGAGAGCGGCTCCTACTGCTAGCAAGTTAGTTTCTTAAACTTCTAGACATTTTCTTCATTAAAAAAGTTCTTTACGTAAAAGCTATTCCCCCTCCCCCCGGTCTCGTTTTTTATATTGTCTCATTCTACCAAAGAAAAGTTACTGCCTTTCTCAGAATATTGGCCCTATGTGCATTTTACAATGAAGTGAAGTGTAATAGAGCTATTCCTTCCAAATAAGTATAGTTTTGATGCTATGGAACTCCTGACATACCTCTTTATATTTAAAGATTTCTTTGTCTTTTATACTCAGGTCTTCATATCTGCTTAATTTTCTGTGAATTATCTTTCAGCACATCGCAGACAGGCAGCATTGCATGAAATCCAGAGGCTCGAAGTTGAAGGAACTCTAAGACCTGGTGGAAGCACTGCATCTGTGATACAACCTAGTGAGCAGGGGACACTAATTGTAACAAATATTGTTTTACCAGTGAAAAAAGAATACATTCACAATATTGGAACAGGTAATTTATACTTCCACAGAAAAGAAATGTTTATACAGTACTGGTAAAAGCCAAGAACAACTTCTATTTGCCAAACATTCCTTTTTCACTAATAGAAGGTGATGCAAAGGCAGGGGAGACAACATTTTCCTGGAATTTAGAGTTAGAGAGAGAGAGAGAGAGAGAGAGAGAGAGAGAGAGAGAGAGAGAGCAACGTTGGAGGGTTGGTAAGCACCATCTTATTGACATGTTGTTGAACATGTGCCATGTTCTGAGCAGCAGCAGTGAAAGTAGAAGTGATGGAAAAAAGTTTATGACTGTGAGGGATCAAAAATAGTACCTGCAATGGATTCAAAATTGATTAATCATTCATTTTGTTACAGAAAACACAGCCATTGTCCTATGTAGAAGTAAATATTCCAGAATTTGAATCAAGAACAGCTGCCAACATGAGTAACTTATAACTTAGAAGAAGATAACCTCAGAGTAGTGAAGTAACTTAAATCACTTAAAAGCAAGTTTTTTGATCCAGACAGTATACCAATTAGATTCCTTCCAGACTATTCTGGTGCTATAGCCCTATACTTAAAAATCATATACAACCACTTGCTCAACAAAAGATCCATACCCAAAGACTGGAAAGTTGCACAGGTCACACCCATATTCAAGAAAGTAAAAAAGAGTAATCCACTAAATTACTAGTCCATATCATTAACATCAATATGCAGTAGTATTTTGGAACATACATTGTGTTTTAACCTTATGAATTACCTTGAAGAGAACAGTCTGTTGACACTCAGTCGAAATGGATTTAGAAAACATTATTCTTGTGAAACACAATTAGCTTTTTACTCACATAAAGTGTTGCGTTCTGTTGGCAAGGAATTTCACATTGATTCCATATTTGTAGATTTCCATAAGGCTTTTGACACTACCTCACAAGCAGCTTGTAATGAAATTGCGTGTATATTGGCAGTCTCAATTAATGCACTGGATTCGTATTTTCCTGTCAGAAAGGTGACAGTTTGTTGTAATTGGTGGAAAGTCATAGACCAAAACAGAAGTGATTTCTCTTGTTCTCCAAGGTAGTGTCATAAGCTCTTTGCTGTTCCTTATCTATATGAAAGATTTACGAGACAATCTGAGCAGCCGCCTTAGTTTGTTTGCAGACAATGCTCTCATTTATCATCTAGTCATTAGAAAATCAAAACAAATTTCAAAACGATTTAGAAAAGACGTCTGTATGGTGCAGAAATTGGAGGTTGGCCCTAAATAATAAAAAGTGTGAGATCACCCACATGAGCGATGAAAGGAATCTATTGAACTCTGGTTACATGATAAAGTAATCAAATCTGAATGCCATAAACTCAATGGAATACGTTGGAATTATAATTACAAAAATTTAAATTGGAAAGAGCACACAGAAAGTGTTGCGGGGAAGACAAATAAAAGACTGCAGTTTATTGGCAGAAAACTTAGAAGATGCAACCGACTTAACTAAAGAGATTGCCTACACTATGCTTCTGCATCGTCTTTTGGAGTATTCCTCCATGATGTGGAATCCTTATCAGCTCAAAGAAGAGCGGCACATTTTGTATTATTGAAAAATAGGGGAGAGTGTGTTTTGGACATGATGCAGGATCATTAAACGAAGGTTTTCTCTTTGCAGTGGGATCTTCTTTGGAAATTTCAATCACCAGCTTTCTCCTCCGAATGCGAAAGTATTTTGTTGGTGTCAACCTACAGGGGGAGAAATGATCCTCATAAAAAATAAGTGAAATCAAACTCGTACAAAAAGATATAGATGTTGTTTTTTTCCGCATGCTATTTGAGAGTGGAATAATAGAGAATTATTGTGAAGGTGGGTCGATGAGGCACTGGACTTGCAGAGTATCCATGTAGATGTAAATGTACTATGTTTATTACTACAGTGGTAAATGCAGTATTGCTGTTATTTGATCTGTATGGTTGCTAGTTACTCAACATAGTGATAAAGAAAAGATTGACAAATAATAAAGATAGATAAGCAAATGTCTATATTATTTAGTATTAACATGGGAGTGGAGAGATGGCACAGGTTCATTAAAAATATACAAAGCATTGAAAAAAAGTCCCTAGGTTGGGCTTTTATTATTAGACCGAAGCAGAAGCAAAATGTATTGAGAAATAACCAATAAAAAGGCAATATCCCTACAAAAAGGCGAATCAGTCTACAGAGGATTCAGTTTATACACACAAGATTTTGCATAGATCAGTAGTAAACCATTGTTTGATTTCCTGGAAGTCCATATTATGTCCGAAACTTATCTTACTTCTGTGATAAAAGTATATCGTCTTCCAGAAATGCTCTGTTATAAATAAATTGCTGTGTCAGGTGTAGAATTATGCAGATTAGTAAGCATATAAAACATCAGTGTGACAGTTGTGTTAAAGAATGTCTTGTTTTTAAATTAGATAAATTAATAATTCTGACTTTACTGTTCCATAGCTTCATAGATTTCATTTTAATGCATTTACAGCTATAGAATATTAATACATTTGTCACAAGGATATAATGCGTGTTGTTGTCTTCGTCCGAAGAGACATTTGATGTAGCTCTCGACACAAATGCAAACCTCTACAATCTGTGTTCATTTGAACCTGCCTGCTATATTCGAGCTTCTGCCTTTCTCTACAATTTTTAACCCCCTCACTTCCCTCCATTACCACATTGATAATTCCTTGATGTCTCATATCAACCAGTCCTACTTTTTAGCCAAGCTGTGCCATAATTTTCTTATTTTTTCCCAGTGTATTTAAGTATCTCCTCATTAGTTATTTGATCAGCCCATCTAAACTTAACTTTCTCACGTAGTACCACATTTCCAATGCTTCTGTTCTCTTTTTGTGTGGACTGTTTGCCATCCACATTTCACTGCTGCACAAGGCTACACTCAAGACAAATACCTTCAGAAAAGACTGCCAAACACTTAAATTTGTATACGAGGGGCGTTTGAAAAGTCTGTGCAAAAATAAAAACTTCTTACGTGTTTGGGGTAAACCTTTTTTATTTTTTGACAAAGTCTCCCTTTAAACTTGTTCACTTTGTCCTATGCTGTTCTAATTTGTTTATCCCTTCCAAATAATAGGAATTGTCCAAGTCTGCAAAATAGCTATTAGTTGCTGCAGTCACCTCCTCGTTTGAATAAAATCTTTGCCGCACCAGCCATTTTTCAAATTGGGGAACAAATAGCAGTCCGAGGGAGCCAAGTCTGGAGAATAGGGGGGGATGTAAAATGAGTTGGAATCCTGACCTCGATACGTGCCAGTGGTGCCATCTCTCAGACTTTTTAAATGCACCTAGTACAATGTTAACAAATTTCTTTCAGAAGTGCTTATCTTGCTGTGGCTTGCACTGTATACACCCAGGGACAAATGGGAAATGTGGGGAATTTTCATCCGAGAATTTTTTTTCTTTTTGGCTTATACACCCTGTTTATATCCTCTTGCAACATGTTGCTTCCCACAATTCTGTTAATTGATTGATAAATAAACCATTCTTTACTTTCCTGGAAGTCCATACTATGCACCAAATACTTCAATTTTATCTTGCAACAAATATCTTACTTGTGCAGTGGATCATTGGGCTCTTGATATTTTAAATCCGCCTGACATGCACTTTGCAAGCTGCAGTCTTTAGTAGTAACTTTAAGGTTACAGGATTATAGTCAGACTTTCCAAGTCGGTGGAAAGATAAGAGAGACTGCAAGCCCACTAGCTTCCGTCTAACAGTTGCCAATAGCTTCCGTGATTTGGAAGTTGAGGACAAAAGTATTCAATCAACCACAGTTCAGAATTGATCTGACAGAACTGGGCATGTGGTGCGAGACTGTAATGGGCTTGGCTTATGCAGGCAGAATGCTGCAGTGCTTCATGTGCTCTGACACTTATGTTAAGAGGTTGCCGTGTGTAGCTCTGTATTCATTCATGGCAGATGTGACCTACTGATCACTCATTTTACTATTGCAGAAAAGTGGCATATTGTTTATAACCTTGGACATATATTTATTACATTTTATCCTATTACCTATAATTTAAACTAGGCTGCACTCATTCGTACACAAGTTATTATTATCAGCAGCAATTTTTTTTTCAGTACATTGGCCCCTAATTATACAAAATACATTATTACATTCAAAACAATACCACTTCTCATCAACATAATTAATTCTACTATTAATAAAATCACACTACTAAATGTTTCTGCCACTGCTATAACATCAGTTCTTGTCTGTCACATTCAACAATGCATCCATCGCTCCCTGGTCTGTACGCATATCCTACCAGTTCCTTGTGTGCCGAGGAAGGCGTTTTGGTTGCATCTGCCTCTTTTGTTGTCTGTCGGCTACCTGGTGACAGGAGACAACTCCTCTAGTTCAAAAGAGGATTGTTGCTGTTAGTGAGTGGTAGTGCCATGTACCAGCCCATGTCACTCAGATTCCAGTTCCTGGGGTAGCTAGACATGGCCCTTGGCTATGTTTTGACTGTTTTGTTCACCATATGTATAGTGTTGGCTGTTCGTCTGCTGTAACTGTTGAACTCTGCTGTCTTCACTGTGCTGCATCTTGATCTGTCACATCATGTAGTGCAGTAGACAGGAGTGGATTGGTAAGGTAACACACTGCCCAAGCCTTTTTTGAAATGGCTTTGCCAGTGTTGTACAGGAACTGCTTTCCCGTCTCGCATAGTAGTATTTCCTTAGTATCAAGTCTTCTGTCCCAGTTCAATTGCTGCTTATCAGTATTGCCAACATTGGCATACAGTGGACATCTCCTGATAGTACATTCTGGCATGCCCTTTTCACTACAGGCACATTTTGAGGTTTGTATTTGAATACTTCGATGTCAGTAGGTTGTGTAAGGTTAATCACCAGTCAGGAAATACCAGGCCTCTTGAGGGATTCAAGTGCCTCATTCCTAGTCTCTGTTTTATATTTGGGAAAAAACCATACATGCTGCATCTTGCTGTTGGGCATCATCTCTGTGACAGCCAAGCATTACCTGCAACATCTCACTGACAGAGTACCAAAAGTTCCCATCAACTGAAGTATTCCGCATTACACCATGTTAACTACCTGTGCTGGTGTTATGAGTGCCCAGGTAGTTGCACAGTATCCCATAATCACAATTAGGATGGTGTTATGATTTGTTCTTCTTGTCTGCATTGGTAGTTTGTAACCATAACTACCAGGGATTATAATTTTGTTCACCGTGTTCCTGCCTCTCTTACTCATTCATTGAATATGTACATTACAGCTTTGTCACTCATCCAGTAAGACACCTAGGTATCTGCTGACGCATCTCTTCATGGACCTGCGGCTTATTTTTATTATCTTGTGATAAGGTCATTACCCCGATGTACTTTAGCTCTAATCGTTCTCTCTAGTGGTGGTCTCCACACTGCTCTGTAGATAAAACAGAACTGCAGAAATGTTATTGACTCCTGAAAGGTTTCCATTCAACAATGCAGATGACTCAACAATTTTAGTTTCACTAATTTGCACATTTATTCAATTTAGTTGTTTCTGTTGAGACAATGGCCAATTTATCTCATACAAAAAGTAACTGGTGTCCACACAAGGGTAGCCTTCACAGCAATTAACAGGAATTATTAGGAAGTTTTGTAAATCTCTTGGCATGCAGCTGAAGCACAATTTTTCAGTAATCTGTCCATAATTTGGTCATAGTTTTGAAAGTCACTCCAAGTAAAATAATTACGTGTGGCACAGTCTTTAGTTTCCAAATCAATGTATAAACAGAGGTGTTTTTATATATTTATTTATTTATAATATTTCTTCCACAAGATACAGATTTTTTCACATATTTCGACACAGATATTTATGCATATAAATTCTGACTGCTGACTGCCAGTTTTGGACCGAGATGGTCTTGTAAAGACTGATGTAAGAATAAACTGTTGTTTCATAAACTACATAATACTTTGAAAATTGCCTAGGCTGAATTTTATCGTTGTGGATGTACTACAAGAGCTAGAGTGATTTGGGCTATTAGATATACTGTTTGGCAAATTTTTACTTTTGAGAAAGATTTTGCTTGAAAATAGAATAAAGTGCAGCACCAAATTCAAAATGTTGGCTGTAACTTTTGACGAATCAACTACAAATAACACAAGAATTTGAGTGGTATAAACTTTTGAGAGAGGATTGATAAGACATTGGAGACGACGACTGCCCTGGAGGCCATAGCACATCAATTACTGATGAGACTGTGGAAGAAGCAAAGAAAATGGTTCCGAAAATCACCAGATCACCATAAGAGCGGGTGCTGACAGTGTCGGCATATCCTTTGCGTCATGCCAAGCAATTTTTTCAGATATTTTGGGTATGAAACGTGTAGCAGCAATGTTTGTTCCAAATTTGTTGATTTTCGATCAAAAGGGACATTGCATAATAATGTTTAAGAATTGCTGGAGGAAGTCTACAATGATCCAGAACTTCTAAAGAGGGGTTATAACAGGTGACAATATATGGTCATAAGGGTATGACCTCGAAACAGACAAAAAGAAGAATTGACAAGTTTGATCACTTGTCAAGGTACTTTTCACTGTTTTCTTCAATTAAAATGGTATAGCACGTAATGAGTTCCTGCCGTACAGTAACAAGGACAATGAGGAATACTAACTGGAAGCTATGCACCAATTGTGTAAAGTAGTCTGAAGGAAACAACCAGAACTGTGGCAAACCCACCCATGGAAATTTCATCACAATAATCCTCCCGTTCACACATCAATGCATGTTCAAGATTTTTTGGCAAAAAACAAAACCATTATGCTGTCTCAGTCACCATATTTGCCAAACATAGGCCCCTGTGATTTCCTTCTATTGCCGAGGCTGAAGAGAACAATGAAACGATTTTGTTTGCCACCATTGATGAGATAAAAACAGAATCGTTGAAGGAGCTGTACACTAAGAAGTAAAGTGAGCTTCAGAATTGCTTCCCAGATTGTAAAAAAGCACTGGCACAATTGTATTATATCTGTGGGGGATTATTTTGAAGGCGACAAAGTTAATGTCGATGAATAAATAAAGATTCTTTATGAAAAACTAAAATTCCCATTAATTTTTTATTATGCGTTATATTGTTGCTGGTTAAAAATTTAAGAGAGTACATGGACACTATTATTCTTTCATAATGTTGATACTCTTGCTTACACGTATGAAGTCCATATTGCAAGTTAGAGTAAATCACTTGAAATTATTAATTAATAAGCTAATTACTCAATGCTCTCTGTCATAATGTCCAGAATAATGAAAATAAGTCAAAGTTTGGAATTTAACAGTGGTTATGACAAATCTGCAATGAAAAATGATGCTAGCTGCAGCTTCAGATCTAATTATTTTGGAAGATATTTAGTTTCACGCAAAATGATGTATGTTACTTGAAAATTGGAATACATAGTTTTACAATGATATGCATCATTATATGGAAATATGCTGATTAGCTTTCAGAGTTTTACTTCTATCAACTGTATTTTTTTACCTTAACTGTAATGAGGGGTGACATAGTTATTATGAAGGTGCCAGTGGTTCAATGTTACAAAATTTTGTAAATTCCAGTAAAGTCTCTAATAACAAATTATTCAATTACCGGTTTGTCATTATGATCATCTCCCTATTGGTAGAACAGAAGAAGACATATCATTCTGAAGATAATTGTAATGACTGCAACGTGTACTTGAATAAACAAACATTTCAACCAGAGACTTTTGTGGTATTTAAAAAATACAATTAACTACAACTCTTAATTAACTTGCTCCATAACTACACTAATGTTACTCCAGGAATCAGCCTAGCCAAAAGGAATATCCAAACAATAAATTTAAATGAGATAAAGCTTAATGACATTTTTGGAATATCGGTGCATATGCCACATACTACTTATATAATAGTGTTGAAAATGCAGCAGAAAAATAGAAGGGGAAAAAAATAAAGCTATTAGCAGGTATGAAAACTTAACAGATGGAGTAGAACCCCCTTTCTATGTTAGTCTCTTAAAAGGTTCCCTTTTAACATGTATTTGGTCTTTTCAGGTGTTGCAGGCAATTTGACTGCTTGGCATCACTGACATAATTGTTAAGACTATGGTATATCCATCTTCCAGGTTGCTTCTGGAGTTTCCCTTCACAAGGGTCATCGGGATGTCAGCATGTCACTAGTCCTACGACTGCTTTGTTTTTCTGCAGCGTTTCTAACACCAGGTCGAGTACCTGATTCTAGAAGACAAGGCCACTTAACAGTAGTTCTTAAAAATTTGCATAATGCTTGTGCGCAATCAAAGACCCTTAAGCAGTCAAAGTGCAGGCTACTACAAGTGACGGAAAGCTCTGCTGATAGCCACCATTATGGCTACGACCTATTTATGTGGGGCATTTTTTGCAAGTCTTCATCACCTCCACCAGTAATTGTGCAGATTGCCACCAGTTTTCTGTCGTGCTACTGTGCCATAAGTCATTTCTAACTCTTTATTCTTGCCTGCCACAGGTGGTATTTAAATTGCTGCTTAAGGTGTCTGTATATGCCATGTCTGCGAGTTCATTTATCCACAGTGTTAGTTTATTATTTCTCAGCAAATGTTACAAATAAACCATTTGTGGATTCTCGACAGTTTTCTCTGCAGGCTGCTTGCCAAGATGGGTCCAGAGCACTTTTACTTTCGGAAACTTCGTGATGATAACATCAAAAACCAACCTAGCACCCCAGAAGATACTATTCCCAGCTGCCAAACATGTTACAGTGGTGTGAAGAATTAGATTCAAGAGTGTCAGCAATATTAAGTTAGATTGCTATTCACTGTAAAGGTGACCCCTTCAGATGCACGCAGGCATAATGGAAATATTATTACACATTATAGCTCTCAACAAAACTCTTCTTCAGCAAAGAAAATATGCACACATTCACACAAGCAAGCACACATCACACACATGACCATTACCAATGACAGTTCTGACCAGCATGTGACTGTCAAGTGATTAGCAATCTGTAGTTTTTAGTTGGCGGGAAAGGGGAAGGGATAGCAAGATATGGGTGTGGGGAGAGAGGAGTGCTGACTGCTGGTGCATGCAGGGACTAGATTGCCAGGCGTAGCATCAGGAGGTGGGGTGTGATGGGGAATGGCAGGCAGGTACGTTGGCAGAGAACGGCGAGGGAATGTGAAAAGGGAGGAGGTGATAGGACGAGTAGGTGGAAACTGTTGGGTGGGAGTTTGGGGACTGTAGATTACCTTAGTTGGAGGCCCGGATACTTTTGGGAGTGGAGAAGGTGTTGTAAGGATAACAGCCATCTGCGCAGTTTACAAAAGCAGGTGGTGGAAGGGAGTTGCCTGGGTTGTGAATCAGCCATTGAAATCAAGAAAGTTAGGTCCAGCTGCATGTTGTGTCACAGGGCAGTCTAGTTTGCTTTAGGCCATAATTTGGCAGTGACTGTTCATCATGGTGAATATCTGCTTGGTAGCCCTACCAATATAAAAAAACTGCAACAGTTGCAGCAGAGCTGGTATACGACATGGTTGCTTTCACAGATGGCCCGGGCTTTGATGGAGTAAGATAGACCAGTGACAGGCCCATCCTTCCCACTTTCCTGATCCTCTCCTCCTCAACTCCTTTCCTTTCCTTTCCTTTCCTTTCCTTTCCTTTCCTTTCCTTTCCTTTCCTTTCCTTTCCTTTCCTTTCCTTTCCTTTCCTTTCCTTTCCTTTCCTTTCCTTTCCTTTCCTTTCCTTTCCTTTCCTTCTCCCCGTTTATTTCCCCTTCGTGCCATTTCCCAACACTGTGCCTAGCAATCTCTAATCCCTGTACATCCCGCCAGATAGCACTCTTCTCTCCCACTAACCATACCCTGCTATCCCTCCCCTCCACCTCCACCTCCCCCATCCATTCCAGAATGCTATTCATGTGACAGACGCATTCCAGTCAGCTGCCAGTGGTAGTGGTCATTCATGTGTGACGTGTGCTTGCTCTGTAAATGTGTGTTTCCTTTGCTGTATAAGGCTGTGGCTGAACAATTCCCCCTCCCCCCACCCCGTCAACTGTCTGCAGCTTGGCTTGGGATGTCATCTTTACAGTGAGTAGCTGTTTATCCTTTTCCTGATGTTAATATTCCAACCTGGAGTTGCCATTGTTTGATTTAGATTCAAGAGTGCTCACAAGATTTGTTTTACGATATGAATTTACTTTTCAATAAAGGTTAAATTTATCTTACACAAAAAGCTTTTATGTACCAAACAGTCTTGTGAGAACATCTGTTGACTGGCTTTGGTCAGTGGAACAAAGCTTTTATGCCTAACTTATAAAATTCTTGACAATGATTTAATGAAAATCCTATTTGTTACTGTTTTCCCTCGACTGCTGATGAAGGGTGGGTAAAATAAAACTGGCCTGAAAAGTATCTGGTGTGGGATTGACTTAAAAAGAAAAAAGAAAGAAAGAAACACCACAGAAGCTGCTGGAAATGGCCACAGATTGTTAATTCAGTATTAGGATCGATTAATCAGACTGAGAAACAAGTTTAAAGGCTCTGTCTCCTGATAGAAGTAATAGTGTTTTCAGTTTTCTGCTGTAGCTCTTCCAGTGAGTGAGGATTATTTGAGCACACATGACCCTTCAGTTTTGTGCACAAGTAAAAATCACAGAGAGAGAGAGAGAGAGAGAGAGAGAGAGAGAGAGAGAGATTAGGTGATCGAGGTGGCCAGGAGATTGCACTGCCTCTGTAGATTGTCCTTGGTTCATGGGCTGCAATAAGCTTGTAATTGCAGAAAGAGAAATAAGCTGCAAATTCTTCAGACCACAGTGTGTAGGATGTGTTGGACAATTGTCAACAAGAACCAGTCCTTTTCTGACTTCTAAGCTCCCGATCCTGATTCCTTATTTCAGTTACAAAGAGTTTGGAGGTGACCCAGAAGTTTTTATTAACATTCTAGTGCACTGGCAGATGTTTTACATGCTTAAAACACCTAGGATTTTTTGATTTACTTTTTATGAGCAATTTTTTCTTCTCAGTTCCATCTGCATTAGCACAAACCAGAACTGTTATTTGTTCACAACTTACCACCACCACGTTTTTCGCCCCTGAATTTCAGAGTTTTGTCAGGCGTCCATTTAAAAAATATGCCAGTCTTTCATTAAAGACGTCACAGTCTGCATATCCTTCACGAATTGTAGGCCATGTGTTAGCAAGCCATTGTTAGAGTGTTTCACTACTTACACTGTTGGCTTCACTACTCAAAAGTAATGCCATGACATTGCACGAATCTGTCATTCCAGCTACTGGTGCACACAAACTCCTCGTCTTTTAATTTCTTAGCTAATTCTGTTTTCACCATAAGGGGAGACCCACTAAAGGGTACACTGATGCTTCACTTTTGCTTAAACCACTTAAACAGCGTTTCATACATGTCGCTCTGCTTAGCTTTTCGTAACACCTTAATTTTAGATCCATTGAGTACAAATGCAGAAACGGTTTCACACTTGTTCTTCCAATTGTTTGGACTGAAGAATCAAAGGCCAAATTGATGACACTCATCAACCATTTTAGCTCCATTCTTGATTTCATGAGTCACTTTTACTTTTTCTTCTACCTTTTATTGACCATGTTCTGAAATGTATGCACTTCGTAACAAATTGTTATGGAAACTGACATCACATGTACTGTTGATAAGTTCTGTGATAGTTACCATCACTGGAGTATGAGTACACTAGGACAAGAAAATGGCATTATGCACGAGATAGATACACCTATACACATTTGGCGTATTAAGCAGGCATGAGAAGTATGTTCCTCTCAAGGAAAATGGCCATACCACAGAAATCACAATGTTATAGTGGAGTAGTGGTAGTAACAGATGTCATTATAGGAAATTTCAACTGTAGTTACACTTGAAACCATTATTGCAAAGTAAATTACAACAGCTTGTACTGAAGAGTTAACTGTGTTGTGCCGCAGCTGATTTGTAGTTAGATTAAGAATGAGAGCTGAAAGGGTACAGGAACCATAATATGATCACCTGAGATCTTCTTTTGCTTTGCTGTTCTTATGCACCACGCGGATTCTTGTTGTTGACTTCGTCTTCATAGACTGAAATCTTGAATCTATAAAACTAAGTCTAAACTATCTCGCAAATCCACCAAATACGAGATATAGTTTCTTCATAAAATGTTATATACTAATTGAATATTGGAGCAGGGAACACTTCTGTTGATAAACATTTACATTCGTTACATTACTTAAGCAGTCTTCCACTTCCTAGGATGGAAACAAAATGATCTGCTGCCATCCTTGTGACATCACTGTTTTATTGTCATTATCTTCAGCATTCACTGGAGTGCTGCTTGCCTCTGACAAGGGCACACCTCCATGGAGCAACTGCTGATCTAGCAAGAAGAAGATCAAAAAATTCTTGTGTTGTCGTCTTCAGTCCTGAGACTGGTTTGATGCAGCTCTATACGCTACTCTATCCTGTGCAAGCTTCTCCATCTCTCAGTACTTATTGCAACATACATCCTTCTGAATCTGCGTAGTGTAGTCATCTCTTGGTCTCCCTCTACAATTTTTACCCTCCACACTGCCCTCCAATGCTAAATTTGTGATCCCTTGATGCCTCAGAACATGTCCTACCAATCGGGCTCTTCTTCTTGTCAAGTTGTGCCACAAACTCCTCCCTAATTCTATTCAATACCTCCTCATTAGTTATGTGATCCACTCATCTAATCTTCAGCATTCTTCTGTAGCACCACCTTTCGAAAACTTCTATTCTCTTCTTGTCCAAACTATTTATCATCCATGTTTCACTTCCATACATGGCTACACTCCATACAAATACTTTCAGAAACGACTTCCTGACACTTAAACCTATACTTGATGTTAACAAATTTCTCTTCTTCAGAAATGCTTTCCTTGCCATTGCCAGTCTACATTTTATATCCTCTCTACTTTGACCATTATCAGTTATTTTGATCCCCAAATAGCAAAACTACTGCTACTTTAAGTGTCTCATTTCCTAATCTACTTCCCTCAGCATTACTTGACTTAATCCGACTTCATTCCATTATCCTCGTTTTGCTTCTGTCGATGTTCATCTTATAGCCTCCTTTCAAGACAATGTCCATTCTGTTCAACTGCTCTTCCAAGTCCTTTGCTGTCTCTGACAGAATTATGATGTCATCGGCGGTCCTCAACATTTTTATTTCTTCTCCATGGACTTTAATACCTACATCAAATTTTTCTTTTGGTTCCTTTACTGCTAGCTCAATATACAGATTGAATAACATTGGGGAGAGGCTACAACTCTGTCTCACTCCCTTCCCAACCACTGCTTCCCTTTCATGCCCCTCGACTCTTATAACTGCCATCTGGTTTATGTACAAATTGTAAATAGCCTTTCGCTCCCTGTGTTTTACCCCTGCCACCTTTAGAATTTGAAAGAGAGTATTCCAGTCAACATTGTCAAAAGCTTTCTCTAAGTCTACAAATGCTAGAAACGTATGTTTGCCTTTCCTTAATCTTTCTTCTAAGATAAGGCGTAAGGTCAGTATTGCCTCACATGTTCCAACTGATCTTCCCCAAGGTCAGCTTCTACCAGTTTTTCCATTCGTCTCTTAAGATTTCACATCTGTCAGCATCTGCTTTCTTTGGGATTGGAATTATTATATTCTTCTTGAAGTCTGAGGGCATTACGCGTGTCTCATACATCTTGCTCACCAGCTGGTAGAGTTTTGTCAGGACTGGCTCTCCCAAGGCCGTCAGTAGTTCCAATGGGATGTTGTCTACTCCAGGAGCCTTGTTTCGACTCGGGTCTTTCAGTGCTCTGTCAGACTCTTCACACAGTATCGTATCTCCCATTTCATCTTCATCTACATCCTCTTCCATTTCCATAATATTGTCTTCACATACGTCGCCCTTGTATGTTGTTGTTGTTGTTGTTGTTTTCAGTCCTGAGACTGGTTTGATGCAGCTCTCCATGCTACTCTATCCTGTGCAAGCTTCTTAATCTCCCAGTACCTACTGCAACCTACATCCTTCTGAATCTGCTTAGTGTATTCATCTCTTGGTCTCCCTGTACGATTTTTACCATCCACGCTGCCCTCCAATACCAAATTGGTGATCCCTTGATGCCTTAGAAAATGTCCTACCAACCGTTCCCTTCTTCTGGTCAAGTTGTGCCACAAACTTCTCTTTTCCCCAATCCTATTCAATACTTCCTCATTAGTTATGTAATCTACCCATCTAATCTTCAGCATTCTCCTGTAGCACCACATTTCGAAAGCTTCTATTCTCTTCTTGTCCAAACTATTTATCATCCATGTTTCACTTCCATGCCCTTGTATAGTCCCTCTATATACTCCCTCCACCTTTCTGCTATCCCTTCTTTGCTTAGAACTGGGTTTCCATCTGAGCTCTTGATATTCATACAAGTGGTTCTCTTTTCTCCAAATGTCTCTTTCATTTTCCTGTAGGCAGTATCTATCTTACCCCTAGTGAGATCAGCCTCTAGCCATCGCTGCTTAGCCATTTTGCACTTCCTGTTGATCTCATTTTTGAGACACTTGTATTCCTTTTTGCTTGCTTCATTTACTGTGTTTTTATATTTTCTCCTTTCATCAATTAAATTAAATATTTCTTCTGTTACCCAAGGATTTCTACTAGCCCTCTCTTTTTACCTACTTGATCCTCTGCTGCCTTCACTACTTCATCCCTCAGAGCTACCCACTCTTCTTCTACTGTATTTCTTTCCCTCATTCCTGTCAATTGTTCCCTTATGCTCTCACTGAAACTCTGTACAACCACTGGTTCTTTCAGTTTATCCAGGTCCAATCTCCTTAAGTTCCCACCTTTTTGCAGTTTCTTCAGTTTTAATTCACAGTTCATAACCAATAGATAGTGGTCAGAGTCCAAATCTGCCCCTGGAAATGCCGTACAATTTAAAACCTGGTTCCTAAATCTCTGTCTTACCATTATATAATCTATCGGATACCTTCTAGTATCTCCAGGATTCTTCCATGTATACAGCCTTCTTGAATGATTCTTGAACCATTTAGGATAACTAAAAGCAGTAATTATAGTAGTACTTCTAGCATAGTATTACAACCTTGTGCTGAGTTAAGATTATCCTATACTGAATAGGTGACTTCGGTCATATTTTCTGACAGCCTTAAATATGCTGTGGTTAAACTTGCTTACAAAACAGCAGATAGCAAACGACCTCTAACTGCAGAATCACATTACTCCTACCAATCTTTTCAAAAGTTTTTGAAAAAGTCGCTTATGAATGAATACTGATTTCTTCAACCAAGCAGAACTTGTTAATTCTTCTCAGTTTGACTTTTGTAAAGGATTCTGCTATGAGAAGGCAATAAAAAGCATAATACAGGGTGCGTTCCGAAAGTAATACAATTATTTTTTTTTAAAGTAATTTATTGAACAGATTTGCACAAACACTTAAAATTCTTCAAAGTACTTGGGCCTCTACACATTTTTTCCAGCGACTCTGCCATGACCGGTACGCGCCCTGGAAGGCGTCTTCTGGGACCTCTCGCAAGGTCTTCGTCACGGCAGATTGGATCTCGTCTATGGACGAAAAACGGGTTCCTTTCAGGGCTGACTTAATCCTAGGAAACAAAAAGAAGTCAGCTGGGGCGAGGTCAGGACTGTAGGGGGGGGGGGGGGGGCAGCGTTGGCACCTGGTGTTTGGCCAGGAACTCGCGGACTCGTAGCGCGTTGCGGCAAGGCGCGTTGTCTTGATGGAGTTGCCAGGTAGCGGAGATGTCCTGACGACCCTTTTGCGGAGTCTTTCCAGCACATCCACGTAGTAGGCAGCGTTTACTGTCTGTCCTTGAGGAACAAACTCCTTATGGACCACTCCTTTGCTGTCGAAAAAGACAATGAGCATTGTTTTCACTTTTGATTTGCTCATTCTTGCCTTTTTGGGCTTGGGGGACTGATCAGTGTGCCACTCAGAGCTTTGGCGTTTTGTTTCTGGGTCGTATTCAAAAACCCAGGTTTCATCACCAGTGATGACGTTGTCCAAATAATCAGGTTCAATTTCAACACGTTGCAAAAGTTCACTTGAAATTTCCGCTCGGTTGGTCTTTTCGTCGTCTGACAACACCTTGGGCACGAGCTTTCCTCATCGCTAAATCTTCAGTAACAATGCGAAAAACAACAGTAGGCGACAAGTTCAGTTCATTGGCAACCATCCTGATACTCAATCGACGGTCAGAGTCCAACAGTTGTCGCACACGAGCCACATTGTTGTCGGTTTTGCTGGTTGACGGCCGCCCAGAGTGTTGTTCGTCGTGAACCTCTTCCCGGCCTTCCTTAAAGGCCTTTAACCACCTCGAAACTTGTGAGTAGGACAGAGCACAGTCCCCGTAAGCCTCACGAATCATTTTGTTAGTCTCCTCAAAAGATTTGTTCAGTTTAGCACAAAACTTAATCGCGTAACGTTGCTCGATCGTCGATTCCATTTTTTCATTTTTTCCGTGACACGGTCGGCGCGCAGAGGTTTACAATAACAGACGTCCTGCCGCTTCCACAGCTCGGAGAGCACTGAAACCGGTTTTGCGGCAAAGCTTAGCGTCCCCCCCACCTACTCCATGTGGCCCGCTCCCACTCCGACTACTAGGAGCGGCGCGGGAAATTCAATTGCATTACTTTCGGAACGTACCCTGTATGAGCGGAACCATTTATTACCTGTTAGCAACAGATGTTAAAACTGGCTAAAAACACAGATAAACTAATAGATGTGTTCAACATTTTAGTCTTTAGGAACACCTGTTATTGTGTTGGCTTACTTTGCACATTTTCACTTCCTGTTTACTTATGGAATTATATATCCTGGGCCAGTGCACCTAAACTAATTAAAGGGTTTATTCAGTATAAGGACATGTAAGAAGAACCTTGTGTAATGTAGATTATTGTACACCCTGCAGAAGCCTTTCTGAGGACCGTGGAATTGTCAAATTCGCTTCCTAGTCCACATACTCCTCAATGGTTTTTGTTGCTGTTAATAAAAATCAGTTTCAGCTCAACTGTGTTTTAGACTGTCACAATACAAGACAAAGATAATTTTCAAGTAGACTTTGCCTCTTTGTATAGGTTTCAGAATGGAGCATGTACTCTTGTGGGAAGACATTCAATAAGTTCATGGACTAACATAAAGCAAGTAATTGAGAATCAAGACTAATTTAAATCAAGCTAAAATCAACGTTGTAAAGCTGCATTACAAATAATATTGTAGTTTCAATAGGACTCAGTACTTCCAGATGTAGGTAAATATTTTCTTAGGAAAATACCATAGAATTCAATTAAATATTAGCTATCAATAGCAGTTACACAGCAGCTATCTATTAAAACTAAGGAGGCACCGGCTTTTTTTTTTAAGTACAAACTTTCATTCCAATTTACTGGGTTAAATTCAGCTGGCATAAGCATGAGTAGCACTAAACGATATAGTGATACTTACTGTTCATTCAGTATACAGATTTTTTTTTTATGGGTTTCCTTTGTTAAAGTGTACCTTGAATCATTCTACATCCTTGAAGGATCCCCATCCTAATAGGACCTGTTATTTTATTACTTAATTTGTATTAAACTTACATTTGAAATTGTCTTATGCCATTCCCTGGAGTGAGTTTGGTATAGAATGGTGAGCTGTAGGCCTTGGAATACAATAAAAGCTCATTAACAGCACTACTCAAATTGGAGGCTCTGGTGTGTTTTTTTCCCCTTAATATATAGAATTGTGTTTAAAACAAGGGATATTTCTCATTTTCCGTACTACCACGTGTGTTAGATTGTTCATGACGTCAGAATGTTGTATTGTGCAACAACTCTAATTGCAGTTCAGTCTCTTAAAGTGAGAGCATTACTCAGTTTATTTGTTATGTTTGCTGATAACAATATTTATTTTAAATTGTCCTTTATTGCTGCTATAATTGTGATACACATGACTAAAGGTGTGCTTACATAGGCAATGAAAATGACATGCTGCCAGTAACAGATACTGGTATTGTTGCCTGGCAACATTCCAGGTTTTGCAACCTTGCAAGCCAGAAGAATTGTAGCCACAGTTTGTTAACATTGCTGGCCATTTTTGCCTGACAATGTTTGCAGAAATAGATTTCCAGGCCAGAAGCATTTCCATGAGCCATACTATGGCTGTGAAATGGACAAAAGGTAGCTAGTGAGGCTCTCTTGCATATGCATTTCTCAGAGAAAAGTAGTACTGAGGAAAAGAGAAATCAAACATCGTGGATGCTTTCCCTTTTTTTAACTGAAGGACTACTTCTGAAACTCGTGAACTGATGCTGGATACATACCATTTTCAGAGTGCTGGAATATGATTCTGAATATATCTTTTAAAAGTAACTCGACTGAGGACTTGTATTTATTTGTTTTAATTTATTTATACATGTCCAGAACATAACATTAAATATAATTTATTACACATAGCATATCATACATAAAAATTACAGAGAATATTCGCATATTTATATTCCATATGCTGCTCAGAATTCCGCTGCACACACTGCCTTATCACTGGCGATAATCAGATCATCCATGAACACAGGTTCTGACATTTTCCTGCAGTTGAGTAGGTGCCGATGGTCTTGGGATTCACCACACTCACGTAGTTCGTCTCCTGAGATGAATCCTCATTTCTTCATGTTCTCCTTGCACTGAGATACTCCAGTTCTCAGTCTATTGAGTACCTTCCATGTCGTGTATGGGAGATGAACACCTGTAGCAAGTTCTTCCTTGGGGTGTTTTATCAGAGATGGCCGAGGGAGTAGCTGTTGGGTCGTTTCCAAGGTTCTTCAGTAATTGCTATGCCTTTCTACTATTTTGTTTGATATCGAGCTGTGTCATAAGAACGCACCATTTTTCTTGCCCGCCTTTTAGCTGATATAGCTAGTATAAGTTCTTCACCAACCTGTATTGTTTCTTCACTGGTATGATCAGCACTGATATAAAAGACTTTATAACAGTTGCAAAAAGACTGGTGATCACCTTCAATTTTTTGGCTGTTTGTGATTCAGACAACAGTGTAGCTTCTCAAAGTGCAGTTCTCATCAATGCACCTCTCATACCAGGTATTTGCAACACTTTGTTGAAACAACTTAAGTAATTCATAAAAGTTCTTTGAAATATCGATCATGTGTTTGTTAACACAAAATAAGGGAAAAGCAACCATTCGCCTATAATGGACAGATGCGTGGTCCACGAAACATGTAACAAAACACAGTATTCAACTTACTTTCAAGCTCTTGCTTCTTCTCTGATAAAAGTACACACATTCATACACACAACAACAGAGACAACAAAATGCACACTTGTCTCACATCTTTTAAACTGAAGAATACGTTTGATTCAATGTCGAGGTAGATACGACCCAACAATACAAATCACCGATATTGCCATGTATTGCGTTGATGTTGGGGGCAACACTATTGCTGCCGCATTTTTCTGTAAAACATGGTCTATGTAAACAAAACTTAAAGAATCCATCTTTTTCAGGTAATACTTGCCACCATTTCATGTGTCTGCTGCGCTCTCAGGAACAAGTGTTGGGCACTCCTGTTTTAGCTGCATCACCTACTGTGCTAAAGGGCACACCTGGACTTATGTGGAAGGGACCATTGAAGTTAAATGGCCTCTACACTGATTTTAAGGCTACTCTTGAGGTCTACAGCCTTGAAACACAAAAGGAGATTTTGCCTCACAATGTCAAGTATCACATCACTGATGTGAGTAGTGGGAAGAAGGTAATAGCTTTGATTTATGCAGAACTAATAATTTGTGTGATTGTGTTTGCTCTCTGTCATATTACATGATTTCCCTAAATCATGTAAGACATATTACAGGATTGTTCCTATGAAAAGGATGCAGCCATTTTTGTTCTCCAACCCAAACATTTGCTCCATCCTTAATGACCTCATTGATAGAGCAGTGAATTTCAATCTTCCTTCTTTCATTGCTTATTTTTGCTGTTTTCCACTAGCTTTTGAGTGTATCACAATTCATGTTTTCTTATTACAGGCACAATATATGCTGATTGCTTTAAAGGAATTTGGATATCTGTGGATAAAGATAAACTGAAGACATTACTTTTGCATTTATAATTGTACCATTATTACACACTCCAGTCATATCAATGAGACCACCTTCTACATTTCAGTGGTGCAATAACCACTCATAAACACCAGGTGACAGTATTAGCAGTGGAGGGTATATAAAGTGTTTCAAGGGATGCAGGAAAAGGTACATTTCTTGTCATAATGTGGAAATGGAGCAATGTATTTGATCATTGGCTTTTGGGCCAAGGGTGAATGCATTTCCAAAACAGTTATTTGTAAACTGTTTGCCTGCTCCCATGTTTAAAGTGCACTGTATATGGCAGAATAGCACTATCCAAAACTGACGCCAAAGCAAGTATGGTGCACCATGGGCCATGTGTGACAAGGGAACAACGGCTGTGGTGATGTGTACGGTTGAATAGATGTGCAACTGTTGAGCTACTGGCCACTCAGAAGAATCAAGGAGGTACCAAGAGTGTCTCCTCAATGACTGTTCAGCAAATTTTGATGCCTATGGGCCTCTGAAGCTGGTACCTGCTTCACACACCGATGCTGACTGCTGTTCATCAGTGACGAAGGCCAGAATTTACACGCCAATATGCAACTGGACATTTGTTGAGTGGAAGCGGGTGGGCTTTTCAGATGACAGATGGTCCCAGAGGAAGGAGCATTATGGTGTGTTTCCTTGGCATACCTTGGGTGATCTTGTCTTTCTGGAAGGCACAGTGGATCAACACACGTATGCATGTATCTCTGGAGACCATATCTGTCCCCAAATTCAGTATTTTTTTTCCTCGGCACGGTGGCATCTACTAGCAGGACGTTGCAATGCATTACACAGCTCCCAGCACAGCATCAGGATGAGGTTGCTGTACTCCCATGTACACCAGACTCTTGATTTAAATGAAATCAAGACTCTGTGAGACCACCTACATCTGACTGTTCATGCCATGAACTCTCAATTGCGAAACCTATCACACCTGGTCACAGCTCTGGAGTCGGCATGGCTCCACATCCGTGTCTGTACCTTCCAAAATCGTATTGACATTCTTCTTGCACGTTTATGATGCAAAAGATGTTTATTCAGGCTCTTGCCAGTTGGTCACATTAATGTGACTGGCCATTGTATTTTATTATTCCAGCAAACTGAGTGAAGTTTTGCAGAAGCCTCATCCACATTGTTTTGTTCATCTAAAGTTCTTCATATGCAAAGGCTTTCACATGACACAAGCACTATCACCAGCATTGTTCGTACAGTATATTGTGGCAGTTGTAGGTGGGGGTGCTTTGATCTGTCGTTGTTAAAGTTACCAGTAGAGGTCGGGGCTGTGCTCCCATTTTTACAGCACTGCCAGCCATTGCCGAATGCCTCGTATATCCTCCGTTGTGCTTTTGTGTTGTGCATTACTTGTTGCTTGTTTCATATTTTGAAATCGATGAAGACACTGCTCCAGGTCCATTACGGGAGTCAAGTATGACTCCTGCATCCTCTAAAAGGAAATGGAGATTTGTAGTACGAAGTGGTGCTCGTAAAATAATGTGTAATGTGCTGGAATGCTGCGAGGCAGATAAGGAAAGATAAAAGCTGCTACACCCTATCACTCAGGCCTGTAAGAGAGCTGCCACTTACACCTAAAATAGTATATGAACCCTAGATAGGATTAGAACGTTTGCAAGCTCTCATCCAAGTGAATAGCCTGATACTCAGTCCTGATTTGTACTGTACAAGCGTAAATCTGTTTGTATACAACAATGCTTCCAATGTGGCATCTGCTTGGTTTTAATTATTTCATTTTGTTTCACTTAGGAAGAGACATAGTAATATTAAAGAGGAAGTTGATGACTTCAGTAAATTAGTTATAAGGAATACCATAGCGGAGTTCTACACACAACAGAAAGTAGTTCCTTGCGTGGCAAAAGTTCTTCCACCACAGTGCGAGAAGATAAATTGGAGATGGAGCAGTACCTCGTTTAAAACTTCATTTAAGTCAATGGGATTTGTGTGGAAATCTGTAATTCACAAATGAAATCTCTTGCTAGAACATGGTGACATTGTTCTTTGACAGTCTCGTTTCCTTGCACACACGAAAAGCATTAGGGAAGCTCAACAAAATATTTATTGTCTTGATGAGTCATGGATTGAAAGCAATCTGACATGCGACAAATGCTGGCAGAAGCTACAAGATGGATTGGGTGTTATGGCTTGTGAAAGTGCTTCCAGAAGGATCGAGAAACAGGTTTGTGAAGCAAGCAGAACTAAAGTTCTGGACAAAATCTTTGCAAGGAGATTATCGTGTCCAAACAAACTCAGAATGTATGGAAGTGGTTTTCGGAGATGGTGCTCCCAAATCTTCTGCCAAATTCTGTCATTGTTGTGGACAATTTGTCGTATCACCGTATAGACAGGTGAACGAAACCCCATCATTGTACTTTCCAAAGGTGGTGGTAATAGATGGCTACAAAAAGGAAAGTTAAATGCAATGACAGCATGACAAAGGCTGAACTGTATGCTCTTGTGCAGACAATAAACTAAGTAAAAATAGCTACGTAGTAGCTGAACTGGCTAAGAGTGGAGGCCACACCATTGTTTGCCTGCCACCCGAACACAATTGAACTTGCATGGGCAACAATTAAACTGTACGTGATGGAGCACAACGTCTCTGGTGACAGGTAAGCAGCCAACCACAAGAAACTGAGAAACAATGGCATCAGTTCTGTCACTCCAAATGACTGGGAAGGGTACTGCAAAAAAGTGCATGAAGTGGAATATGATTACAGGAGGTGCGATGGTGTTATGAAAGTTGGAACTGATGACATTATAATATGTGCCAATAACTCTAGTGAGGACTGGTCTAATACAGACACAATGGAACATGAGAGCTCATCCTGCGTGGATGTAGCTGATAATGAGTCTTTATATAACTGACACGGCTGAGAGTGACTGTAAAAGTGACTAAAATAAATCATTAAAACATGTTTTATATGTTTAATTACATCGGCTTTCTTTCAGAAATAGTGTTCTACCTGTAATTTCGTATCATCTCTGATAACTGGTATGTGCTTTGTAGTAATAGATGTTTTCACCAGTTTCAGCACCATGCTTGAGATGAAACACAGGTGTAGGCTGGAATTGCTGTGAGAGGGAGGCGGGGCCTGTGCCTCCCACACCTCTCTCTTCCCCTTACCGGCCGTAGACCTTGTTTGTTTACGCTTGCGGCCAACTGCCACAATATAATGTCAGAGTAATTATACCACTGTAGTCAGGCTCTGATCACCATATGACACTTCAATCCTTCGCACAGCATGGCAAGGAGTATTAGTTTTGATTGAGAATAGACTAGACGTAGTAGGGAGAGACCTTGTAAGTACCTTGTCAATTCTTCTTAGGCATTGTCAGGTGTTAAGTTCCACAGCTGTGAGTGTCTGCAGAAGGTGAATATCAATATTCTGCAGATTCTGTAAGTATCCAGTTGGGTGGGGGGAAAAAATGTAGTCAAGAAAAACTTTAAATCTGAGCAGCTCTCTGTTCACCGGTGGAAAAATGCTGCTGCTTCTTAACAGAAACAATCATTTGTTGAAAGGTTAAATAGAGCCAAAAGAAGAAAATAAGCAAAGACCATTTTGGATAAAGAACTGTTTTTCCAAAAGCAAACATTCCAGTCAAAATGCTGCATAACATACTTTTAAATGCTTATGTCTAATTTTTTACAAAAACAGTTGCAAATTTAGCAAAAATAAATACCACATTTTCAGATCGCTAACAGTAACACCAATGATGGGCAAAATTAAAGTTAATTAATAGAGAGTTTTAAAACATACAGCACACTGAATTTGTAGAGGAACATGCAGCAAACTACTGCTCTCAGCTCTGTTTTCGTACTTACGAAAATGTGAAATTTACATTCTGCAATTTTTAATCAGGCAATAAAACTGAATATTCCAGTAGTATGATTTGTGTACACATTTGAAAGGTGAATATAAACTTCTTTTATTTCACTGAATTGATAATCTGTGTTCAGGGCATTTAATGAAACTGTTTGCCATTTCTTTATCAAGAGGAACTTTTAGTGTCAATCAAATTGTTTTATACAGCTTAAAACAACTATAAATGTTGAAGCATGAATTTGATTATAGTGTCTGTAAATATTAGTATCTGAGTGGGCAGCACCATCAATTACTGTAAGAAAAAAACTGATACTTCCTTCACGTACACTATACTGGCAAAGGGAGAAAATTATTATTGTTGTTGTTGTTGTTGTTTTTACTTTTTTACCATATTTTGTCAGAATTATAACATGCCTGTAATTTTTCCTTTTGTGAACAGGAAGGCAATAAACTAAGACTAACGCCAAAGAAAGTGAAACAGGAGTCGCGTTTGATCATGCCAACGGTCCAATCCCCTGCAGGTCCATCTGCAGTTCGAACTTCAAGCTTTCAACTTGCTGGCTATGTTGTGTTCTCTCTGAAAGAAGTGCATCGCACCCAGTTCACACTCAACAAGGTATTCTTGAAGCATTGTTTGTATTCTGTGTTGCTTTTACTTTAGTAAGTACTAAAGATTTGTAGCAAATAGTGCTTTAAAATATATACTCAAGATGACCTCTGACTCGTTTAGTAAAACATCTTTTGTACATCTAAATCAGAATTCTGCAATTAACTCATAGTAAGAAGTTTAAACTGATTTTATGTTTAAGACAACCAATAATTGTTGAAGCTATGGTAATTATGAACTTGGAAGTAATGCTTGCCACATTCATGTCATTAGATTAGATGTAGTAACCACAGGCCCTATGCATGCTTCAGTGTCCACTGTACGGAAGAGCAGTGGAATGTTGTGTGTCACAGGTAGTGAGGATCTTTGCTTGATTGGGCAGATCCTTGAGAATGGTGCAACCTTCTATTAATAAATAAAATAAAAACTCAAAAGTATACCACATGCTCATTGGGTGGGTGGCTGTTGACGTGGAACACTCATTAACAAGCAACCTTTATGGAACCTGCAATGCCCTAGTTGTATAGGACTTCCTCTGGCAAACAAGGCTCCATTTGCTCACTGAATGTCCATAAAGTTTACTACATTCAGTAAAAGCTCACCCAGCCCTTTAAGAGAAGTCAGGTTCAACCCTCCTGAAAATGCACAATCTTAAGATGGGAGTAAATGATGGGAACACAAGATTGGTCAACAGCCAGAGAGAGAGAGAGAGAGAGAGAGAGAGAGAGAGAGAGAGAGAGAGAGAGAGAGAGAGAGAGAGAGTGTGTGTGTGTGTGTGTGTGTGTGTGTGTGTGTGTGTGTGTGTGTAATTGAAAAGAGAGAGGGGGTACATGGAGAAGTTGTTGCCTTTTTATATTCAGAAGGCTTTGTACGGTGTAGCAGGAACTATGAATTCAGTGAAATGGCTCTAAAATTAGATGCTGCTTGCTGAAACTGCTATTTCATATGAAGCAACACTGCTGCAGAATATGAAATGACTTGGGGAATTTTCTGTTGTTACGTAACTACGCAACACCCTAAATGTTAGCAAAGGTGTTATGGTGTGTAAGGACGTAGTCCTAAACAAAATCCTAGTCGCAAGAGAATTGATGAATTGAAGGAAGAAAGGGAGGCTAATGGAGTAACAGCTCGAAAAGTGTCAGTGGGGAACTGCGAAAGACAGTTGTACTTACTTTTACATCTAATGTGCTTATTCTCCTTCAATGCATGACAGTGTGGTTTACCTGCTCAAGTCCAGCCCTACGTACTGTACCTTTTAAGGTGTTTAAAATGTTGGCATTTTGACACACTACACTGGCATATAAAGATCAGCCAACTTGTCAAGAAACAATCCATAAAGCAGAAGAGTGTGTTTTAACTGTGGTGAGAGGTATTCAGTGATGAGTCAAGATTGAGCTTTTTACGTCGACGAGATGGTGATTCAGGAAATCAGTGACCAAACAAGTGGCATATAGTGGAGTGAAAAAGATGTAAAAGGTACAACAGCCACATACCGTTACATTACTTGTGACTACAGTAAAAAAGCTGGCTCAAAAACCTAGCATGTCAACACAGACTAAGACAAGCAGTGACAAGAAAGAAGGGGAAAAATGTGCAAATGCCCTTGTAGAAATGGAGCAGTTACAAAGCAGCTTTCCTCCTCTAAACAGCTAACAAAGGCCACATTTGAGTAATACACAACAAATCACACTTACAAAAAGAACAAATACAAACTTAGTATCGGTGGAGTTGTTAAACCACTACCCTTATCATCGAAAATTACATAAGACACAGAAAGTAGAAAACCTAAGAGACAGGATTCCAAAGTCATCGAAACACTCAACTCTGGTTTTATCTGATGAATAAACAGATTCTCTATGAAATTTGTCTGATGGAACCATCATGTTCTCATCCAGTCCACCATCCAATTTAGATTCGCCAACTTAGCAGAAGAATAGGGGAAAGGCCAGACAAACATCAGCACTGAGACCGTTCCCAAGTTTCCATATTGCTCTGAAAGAGGTTCAGGGCATGCATGGAGGAATTAAAACTTTTAATTTAGGGAAGACGTCTATGCCTGTTTTGCATTAAACCTATTTTAAACTTACTGTCGCCCCTGTCCCACGACTGACTAACCTACCACTTCAAGGATGACATTACTTGGGAAGAGGATGGCTGTGTTTGAAAATAACACATACCATTCCTCTACTACATCAGTGGTTACTAGCCTTCTAAACTTTGCTGTTGAAATTTATGTCTGACCAAGGTTTAAAGTATGCTTTGTCTGTCACTGCAAAAAGCATTAGATAATGAGGCTGTCAAACACTTCTGCTTGGAGACATAAATACAACGATTGTATTGTGAGACTCGTCATATACCTGCACCCAATGGACAAGTTTTGGAGACCTTCATGATATCTTAGGAGCTCAACACCAGCAACCACACACGTTTATCTACTGCTACTGGGCCATCCTCAGCCATAGACCTTCTCAGGCTGCTCTCCAGTAATTCTAGTTTCTCCTTGGTGGGAAGCTACTAATGACCTCCATTCCACTGACCAATTTCCATTGTGTATCCCTCTACCTGATGGGTCAGTCAGTCAGTGAAAGGAAGCAGCTGAGAAGGGAAATACATAGAGCAAACTGATCACCGCATGACGAAATGGTTGTTACTAAAAACTAAGACAGCATTCAAAAAAATTCATGACAAGTTTCATGGATTTCTATACATTCCTCTTCTGATGGGTAATGGGGCAGCAGCTGTATATTTATGTGCAGTAATGTAATATCTTCTGGGTGTATGTATTAGTTTTTACTTATTTGTGACTGGTATCAATGATACAATCCACTATCTTCAGGCCCCTAAAAACAGCAGACATTCCATTTATCTTACTATGAAAATGACACTTTGCACACCACAGCATCTGATAGTTTTAAGTGATCAACCGAAGAGGAATACAGTTCTCCTAAGTTATTAATGCCTGATAGGTTTTAGACCCCTGTTGAATCACTCCATTTACCTACCAGTATAGGTTGTTTGTTTTTCCAATAATTATTGCAAATTTATTACAGTGAAGACACCATCTATAGTTTGATGTCTTTGCAGTTCTAATGCTATGCTTGTTACATACACAAATGGAATGGAAATTAGTCCAGTCCAATACAGTTAATATATCATCATTTTATTATGATGTATTTTGTATAGTAAGATAAATAATATATTTGCTGCACCCAAGGGCCTGAGTATGGTGAATTATATCACTGAAACTGGTTGCAAATAAATAAAGACTAACATACAGCTGGAGGTGTTATTATTACATGCTACAAAAGTAAAGGAGGCCATCAGAAGGGTTTTTGGTAAAAGCAGTCTGCCATCTATAGCAGCAGTGCTGAGACAGAAGTGTCTCCAGACAGCTTCTGGATGCATCATCCACACAAAGACAGCTCTTTACAATGTCTCTCATCCAACAATTCTGAAATGTGTATCTGCACCTTGTTGCCATCAACTCTAATACAGCATGCTACTCTACATACTAACAGAATCAAAGGATGTCCTCGTATAATTTTTAATCTGATATGGCTGACATGGTAGTTTCTTAGCTCATGGATGTGGCAATGATGGCACTTCTCCGCAAATCAGAGGAGGACTGAACATACCTAATCATTACCAGAAGAGTTGCTGTAATGAGCTGTGTAGGAAAGAACCTGTCAGCTTTCATCTGGTCTGGACGTTAGAGACCAGGCAACTCAGGTGCTTTGAGGGTGGATTTAGGTGGTGCCGATCCCCTATAGATGACATGAACTACAGGAAGCAAGTATGCAGCAGACTGTTTTATATAATAATTTCATTGAAATATTTGTTGACGTAGACAAGGCATGTGACTCCACTTGCAGGTACAACATGTTGGACAGTTCCATGAATGTTGTAACCTGTATTCATTCAGTCCTTTCTATCAAAGTGCATTTTTAAAGTACTGAATTGGCAAAGTTCTGTTAGTTTTGGGCAGGAGAATAGTGTCCATCAAGGAAGTATTTTAAATATTACTCACTTTTGGTTATCACAAACAGTATAACATCTACAGTAAAGAATCCTTATTTGTGGATGATTTTGCAGTTTGACATGTCAGAGACGTGGGGTTTAAATGTGGAAATTGTTACAAAACTGAGATTCTCTCATTGAGCAATGGAGATAGTCTGATGGGAATTACAGAAAAACAAATGGATCATGGGAAAATTGGAGTAGAAGATGTAAATTGGGTTGTAATTAAAATGAAATTACATTGGGCGAGACATTTAGCGAGACAGGTGGCAGGTAGATCGATCAAAAAAAGGTCTCTCATGGATTAAAAATGGTAAGAAAGTGATGTAATTGAAGTTGAGCAGATGGAGACTGTAAGGCATGGAAAAATTTAGGGAAGACTTCTGTCCAGCAATGTCTTTATCAGTCTTTGGTCGCCTGTTTTTTTGCACGACAGGGAGAGTGATATACAAGTACCTATATCGCTCTATCACACTTTCCAAGATAATTGTAAGGGGCAACTGATGGAGTGGCCTGTCAGAAACTGGAAAATTATTAAACACAAGAGATGCTCTTGGGTGCTCATTTGTGGAACTGTCTGCTGGGATCTTAAGATAGGCTTGATGGGTAAGGACACTGCCATAAGGGGGATTGTGCCATACACTGATGACCTTCTAGTAGTGGTCTCTACGAACTTAAGAGCTGCTCTAGACAATAAAGCGTGTGGTGTGCTGGAGCAGGTGAGGAAATGGTGTGAAAGTAACAGACAATGTATGTGCACAAAACCATCTACATTCTGCTTGAAGGTATATTATCAACAAACAGAAGTCAAACATTTGAGTCAGGGAATACCTCCATAGCTAGAAAAGACCTACATATACTGTGGAGTATGTGTAAGGCTTAGTTACAGTCACATAATAGGAATGCATAATGCTTCCAAAATAATGCTCATAATAATAAGTATAGAAACTAGTAATTTCATTCTACCACCATCCACCATGAAGACACACTACAGTGCCATACAGTGGTAGTGAGTTCTGGAGCCAGCACTTGAGTGAGTGCACCGACTCTGCCTTGAGTGAGATAGAATATTTGTGCATGGCAGGCGGGAGGGTGTTCGGAACTGTTCAGTGGATATACTCAGTAGATGTCACAGTTATGTGAAGTGCTCCTTCATAGTGTCTAAAACAAAATCAAAAATCCTGTACAATACTGGAGCTAGGCTTACCAATGAAGTTGAGTTAAAAACCTGCCGAAGGATAGTTACTTGGCAGTCATTGCTACAATACTGGTAAGACAACGCTTGATGCTGCTCTCGAACATTCAGGGCAGGTTGAAAATGCGCCATGTAATTCCAATTTGGGACATGGTGTATCTTGTGGCAGGTCACATTTCGTATACCATTCATCTTGAATGACTCACGCTCAGTGAGAGAGGAGATGGAGGAACTTCAGAAATCATTGTTTTCCACAGTGCATCATTTAACACCTTTAGACAGAATATTCTATTAACATCAGCTCTGTACACATTTATAAAAGACCTAAAAAAGGCATATAATTAGCAATTTTAAGAATAAAATCACAGACTCTTCATAGAATATAAGGAAAGGTGTCACCGTGTACTTCCCAGTATGCTGGTTGTGCAAAACAGGGTGTAAGAACTCACAGTGAATATGAGTGAAGTGATCATTGACAGTACTATGCATGTGGAGCTCATACCTTCTTTTTCAGATGTCCACATCATTGGGCAACACTTGCACCCAAACACCACTGTTAGTGTATCTGGTGCACGTCACGGTTAGATAATTATAGATTTGTGTTATAATTTAGTACAGCATGTATAAGACACTGTGCAAAATTCAGTTGCAATTTTACAAAACAACATAATGTTCCATAGTTAGTACTAACAACAGCCATGAAAATGGAACAAAGGCTCTGGATCTTGAGAGCATTAGCCACACTTGCAAGATGGCATATAAATGGTAACATTTATACAATACAAACAAACAACTGTTTAGACTGACAACATCAAGCAATGGAAAGTACAGGTTGGAATATCAACAATATTGTGAAAAGAATAGGTTGCTACTCACAGTAAAGATGATAAATTAAGTTGCAGACAGGGTGTTACCCAAGAGCTTTCAGCCAAAGCCTTCTTCAGAAAAGAAAATGCGCACACAAGCAAGCACACATCATGCACATACGACCACTGTCTCCGTCTGCTGTGGTCAGAGCATAACTGTTGTGTTGAACGAAAGCAGGGCAAGGGTGGAGCGAAGAGAAGGATGCTGTATGGCGGGGCATGAAGAAACTAGATGACAGCAGTTCAAGGCTGCCAGATGCAGTGTTGGGAGGCTGACGTGGGGGTTTGTTGAGAATGGGGGGGGGGGGGGGGGGGGGGGGGGGCTAGAGAGGAGAGGGGCAGGGAAAGGGAAAAGACTGGTGGCTGCATTGACAAAGAGCTGTGCACAGTGAGGATGAAGGGATGTGAAGTGTAGACTGACATATATTCTAACGTCACAACCCCAGCTGCTGGGATGGGGCTTACATGTATCTCTCCTCTCTTGCTATCTTCTAAGTGTCCTGAATTTATCTTTAGTTGACAGTTCTTCAGAACTGTATTAGTCTAAATGCTAAGTTGTGTCACTGCAGCTAGTTTGTTACTTCCTGCTTTCCATTTAAAAAAGGTGGGAAGACCAGGGTAGAATTTTTAGCCTAATTTTTTATTGACTTAGAGAGTCTATTTTCAAGATTCATTCAAATAGTGTCTTATAAATGTTAAAATATGTTACGACCAATATGTACGAGGATTTGATGGATCAGAGCACTCGAATGCAACCAAGGTAATACTGTAATAGTTACCAATGTAACAGGGGCCCTGTTAGTTTCATATACTGTCACAGAGGACATTAGTATTGATTAGATTAGATTAGATCAGTTTTCGTTTCATAGATTCGTTTTAAGGAGATCCTCGTGGATGTGGAACATGTCACCTTTTATTTTTTTTTTATTTTTTTAAGCTGAAATAACAATACTAATAGTATAAATATATACAACACATAATTTGTTTCTATTAAAAAATTCGTCAATGGAGTAGAAGGAGTTGGCCACTAGTAAGTCTTTCATGCTCCTTTTAAACTGATCTCTATTTGTAACTAAATTTTTTATGTTTGCTGGCAAATTATTGAAGATGAGTGTTCCTGAGTAGTGGACCCCTTTTTGAACTAAAGTAAGTGCTTTTAAGTCCTTGTGCAGATCATTTTTGTTCCTGGTATTGTATGTATGAACTGAGCTGTTTGTTGGAAAAAGAGATATATTATTTAGGACAAATTTCATTAAGGAGTAAATATACTGAGAGGCAGTAGTTAGTATACCCAGTTCTTTGAAGAGGTTTGTACAAGATGACCATGAGTTTACTCCACAAATAATACGTACTACACGCTTTTGGACTCTGAAAACTTTTGTTTGACTTGACGAGTTACCCCAAAATATTATACCATATGACATTATGGAATGAAAGTAGGCAAAGTATGCAAGCTTTTTCATTTTTATGTCACCTATGTCAGCTAACACTCTAATTGCAAATACAGATTTGTTAAGGCGTTTCTGCAGTTCTGTGGTGTGCTCCTCCCAACTGAATTTATTATCAAGTTGTAATCCCAGGAATTTAAGACTGTCAACCTCTTCTATCTGCTCTTCTTCGTACTTTATGCATATGCTGGGTGGAAAGCTCTTACAGGTTCTGAATTGCATATAGTGAGTCTTTTCGAAGTTTAATGTCAGTGAGTTGGCTTTAAACCATTTATTAATATCCATGAAAATATCATTAGCAGATCTTTCTAGAACTACACTCGACATACTATTTATTGAAATACTTGTGTCATCTGAAAACAAAACGAGCTCTGCTTCTGGCAGTGTAACTGATGAGAGATCATTAATGTACACAAGAAAAAGCAATGGCCCTAAGATGGATCCTAGTGGGACACCACATGTAATCTCTTCCTATTCTGATGATGACTGACGACTTAATTCACTAGTCCATTGCACTGACACCTTTTGTTTCCTGTTAGCGAGGTATGACTTGAACCATTTTGCAGCAGTGCCCGTCACACCATAGAATTCTAATTTATTTAAAAGGATGTTGTGGTTCACACAATCAAATGTCTTTGACACTCGACATACTATTTATTGCAATACTCGTGTCATCTGCAAACAAAATGAGCTCTGCTTTTGGCAGTGTAACTGATGAGAGATCATTAATGTACACAAGAAAAAGCAGTGGCCCTAAGATGGATCCTTGTAGGACACCACATGTAATTTCTTCCCATTCTGATGATGACTGATGACTTAATTCACTGGTCCCTGCACTGACACCCTTTGTTTCCTGTTAGCGAGGTATGACTTGAACCATTTTGCAGCACTGCCCGTGACACCATAGAATTCTAATTTATTTAAAAGGATGTTGTGGTTTACACAATTGAATGCCTTTGACAAATCACAGAAAATACCTGCTGCTTGTAACTTGTTATTTAATGTATTAAGTACATTTTCACTGTAGGTGTAAATAGCCTTTTCGATATCAGAACCCTTCAGAAATCCAAACTGTGTTCTTGATAATGTTATTTGTGGTCAGATGGTTGAGAAGCTGCTTGTACATTACTTTTTTTCTAAAATTTTTGAGAATGCTGGCAAAAGTGAAATCGGTCTGTAGTTTGATGGCATCTCTTTATCCCCTTTCTTGAATAGAGGCTTAACATCTGCATATTTCAGCCAGTCAGGAAATTTCCCAGTTATAATTGACTGGTTACACAAGTAACTTAGAATTGTACTAAACTCACAAGAACATGCCTTAATTAACTTTGTTGATATTTCATTGTAACCACCCACTAGAATGCTTTGTTTTTAAAGATTTTATTATGGAAGTTATTTCTTTTGGTGATGTGAGTGACATATTCATGTCCCTAAAGCTATTTGTAAAGGCTAGTTTCAGATATTCAAGGGCATTATTTACTGATCCTGACAATCCCATTCTATCAGTAACAGATATAAAGTACTTGTTAAATAGATTTGCCACACTATGCCCATCGGTTACTAATGTGTCATCTACCCTTAGTGCTATTTGCAACTGTTCCTTTCTGGTTCTACCAGTCTCCTCTTTCACTATATCCCATATTGTTTTTATTTTGTTCCCTGACATTGCTATCTTCTTCTCGTAGTGTATTTGTTTGGATGCCTGAATTACTTTTTTTTAAATATTTTACAGTATTCCTAGTATTTAGCTAAATCATCAGCATTGGAGCTATTCTTGGTCGAGAGATACATTTTCCTTTTTGTCTTGCAGGAAATCTTTATTCCTTGGGTGATCCATGGTTTTATTATAGACTTCTGTTTAATTTGAGTAACTTTTAGAGGAAAACGGTTTTCAAACATGGCCGTGACATTGTTCATGAATGTATTATATTTTTCATTCATGTCATGAGCACTATAAACATCTTTCCAGTTGATATCTTTGAGCAGTTTTCTAAAACACTCAATTTTTGGTTGATTGAATACTCTCCTGTACTCAGATTTAGCAGTCTTGATAATCTGCTTAGAATTTACATCTAAAACAAGGAGCTGCATGTCATGATCTGATAGTCCATTTATTACAGGTTTTATGATATGATTTTGTTCCTTTGATTTGTCTATAAAAATGTTATCAATGGCTGTCCTTGAGGATTTAGTGATCCTAGTTGGAAAGTTTACAGTGTGAGTTAGATTGAAAGACAACATTCCTAACTGCAGTAAATGTTTACTGGAAGATTGAATTAGAAAATCTGTATTAAAGTCACCAGCAATCAAAATTTGTTTGTTTCTTACTGTTAATTAACCCAAAAGAGCTTCTAGATGATTTATGAATAGATTATAATTTCCTGCAGGTGCTCGGTAAATAGTTACTATTATAGAGGATCTGTTATGGAACTCTACTTCTGTTGCACATGCTTCTAGATGCTGCTCTAAACAGAATTTATTAATGTCAATGTTCTTGAATTTATGGCAGTTTTTAATAAATGTGGCAACTCCTCCTCCCTCCATATCTACTCTGCAGAAGTAGGAAGCTAGCTTAAATCCTGAAATGTCTAACATATCTATACCTGTGGTATTGATTGAAATACTATTCTCAACAAGATTTCCCTCTGTAACATGATTCATCTATGGCAAACATTTGAAAGTGCATGCTTGTCTCCCTCCCTCCCTCTCTCTTTTTTTTCCCATTTGGTGTTTTTTCTACTGTAGTACATAGGACTCTTGGAACATATTGTGATTTCGATTTTTGGTGCTACTATTAAAAAAAAAAAAAAAAAAAAACACGCATGTATTACTTTAGACAATATCGTCAGTTTCAAAGCAGTTTTTGAAATTTAATTCTAGGTTCAAAATAGTGGCGTTCAGAGCTCCCAACAAATGCCCTCGCACTCTGCAAAGGCCTTTCATTTATGTCATGTAGTGTCCTCTGGGTTAAAGTTTTTTTTATTTAAAAAAAATACAGAGTACAGTCTTAAAGAGTGTACAATAAAGGTCTAAAGTCTCTGAATGTTGGTTCCAGAATAGCCCCTTAAAACAATGAGAATATTCAGCACTGTGATTGTTCATAGGGACAGGAAAAAATCAGTTTTATTTTTTTACTGATTTTGGTGTTGTTATAATGGCTTAGTTTTCAATGATGAACTTTATTTTTGTTGTATTCCATTGTTTTGGGGTGCAGTCTTTCGTTGAAAATCAACATATACTTATCAATTACATTTTATTTCTTGACATCACACAACTTACTTCGTTCCATTATTAGGGGAAAAAAGCTACAGACCTTCTAAATTACCCAATTAAAGAACAGATAACTCTGTATCCAAACAATGTTGAAAGTTCTTTTTTAAAAAAATCACATAGCGTCATATTTCTTTTTGGAGACAATATGCAATCAACATTCTTATATAGTGTGAAACGTGCCGCTTGGAGTCCATACTTTAACACAGAAGCCGAACTGCTTTCAGTACTACAGCAGATACTTTTTGCTTGCATCAAAAGTTAATATTCCATTAATTGCAGAAGGACTTTGCATCCCTTCAGAATATCTACACAGCAGATACTTGTCATTCCGGATATACATAACTGGCTCATTGAAATGGATGCTGATTTGCATATACCTGTGGCCATAATAGTTGGCAGCCATACTTCACTGTTACCTTCACCTCTGTCTGAAGTATTCTTCATAATGGTTTGAAACATTCGCTAGTTTCATCATTAAAAATTCCTTTTCCCACAACAATGAATATATCTTGAAACTGTTTTAACTTGGAATAGGATAAAGTTAACACATTTATCATATCTCCTGGCACTTTTGTACCAGAAACAATGTAGATCTTTAATGCTGCTCATTAATTAAACTACACATAATTAAAAAAAAAGACATAAAATGAAATATGGCACTGCAGCTTCACAAGTATGCAAATCAACATGGAACCTGCTTGGTTTGCTTCCCTCAACGAACCAGAACACAGGGAACATGATGTCCACGCAAATGCGTATCTGGCAGTAGAACAGATCACTGACAACCTTTATCATAAAATTTATTCAATTATTTCTACTGTTTTGAAAAATGAAATCTGATGACAATTTGATCTGTAACACATCCCAAGTGACCTGATAGAAGCAAAACAAGGAGATGCTATATTGATTTACATATTTGCCAAGCTTAAGTGCTGTATTTGGGTGTTTCGAAAATATGCAGTTTAATTGATGTACTGCATTAAAGAGCTCTCCAAAACATAGTTTATCCTGTGATTAGGAAATATGACTTCGGCAGATAAAACTGTTACCAGCTGACATCAGATCTAGGTGTCAATTTTTAAACAGGTAATGAATCGTCATTTTAATGTTACATTTTACATGAGGAGTAAACTGCTACCTTATGATTTACAAGATTTGTGTGCAGGAAAAAGAAAAATGCCAAATTTCAAGAAAAATGCCAAATTTCATGGTATTTAAAAAAAACTCCATATTTTACATTACTTCTCATGTTATCATTTGTGTGAAATTTTCTTGTCCCTACTTATTAACACTTTAAACTCCAGTTGCATAGAAGAATTTTGGGTCCAGAAAACCAGCTGTTTACACCATTATTAAAAATGGTACCATTACATATGTGCTAAGCTTCAGTGTTTATTTTCATATGTATTTATTTTAGTTGGAAATTTTAAAATAATGTTGACAAAGCAGACCTATCCTTAAGAGTGAGGTGAGATATTGAGCAGTTTAACAGGTAGTTGTTTTTTGCATGCAAAAGTCTGAAGTATTCTGACATGCAGAGAAGCATCAAGGCAATAACAGTTTGTTTCCTTCCTTCTTGTTTTCCCAGTAAATTGTCTCGACTTCTCCAAACAAGCCTTGGAAACCTGTGTTGGATGCTGCTTTGTCATGAGTGTTATCAATAAAAAAGACAATATTCAAGCATTTACAGCAGCAGTACCTGTAGCAACAGTATCAGTGATGAAAAATTGTAGCAGACTGCAGGTTACCCAAATATCAATTTTCTTCAGACTGTCCCCTTTCAGATATTTCTCACTCCAATACAGAATCATTGAATTCTTCCTATTGAGCTTCCAAAATTTCATTCTCACTCAACAAGCGTGAAATATTTGTAACAGAATTACAGCAAACTGCAAAACGTGACTAGTACACGCATGACAACAGTAGCACACATTGCCTCCATCAAGCAGCTCTTACATATGCTCCTGTTTCTTTCAAAATAATTCTGGAAATTGACAGTAGAAGGTAACGCCTCTCAAGTGACACATAACAAGACGTAAATACATTTTTATCAGACAAAATGAGCCCAGTTTTTGAGCAACAGGCGCCTCACATGTTGAAATAAATGTGACCTGAGCTATACTTGGGTACAGTCTTTTGAACACAGAGTTGTGGCCCGAGTTATGCTCAAGCTTGGTTGCCAAAGTGTTAAACAACAGTGAGTGTCTTGTAGCTCTCTCAAGGACTACAGAGAAACTGCAAGTACCAGTCAAGTGCTAGCAGCCTTGTTGTATTAAGGAATTCCCTTTTCAGCGAATAGATTTCAAGAATCTGTTGGAACATCTTTATGGTAATAAATATTTTCCTGCTGTAGCCGTATTGTGTCCTCAGTGTAATAACATCCCAACCATTATTATATTGCAGGTTGGACACAAGTCTCCACTTGAGGGAAATGTATTGGTTCAACTGTCGTCAGAGTTAAGTTTGACTGTGACAGAACGTGGTTTTTTAACAATGTTTGAAGATATATCTGGATTTGGGGCATGGCATCGAAGATGGTGTCTTTTGAAAGGTGCAACTCTGTGTTACTGGAAGTATCCTGATGATGAAGGAAAAAAGGTATCATATTGATCCATTATCTGTATCCTAGAATCTGCAATTAAATACTGTAACTCATAACTAATTTTTGGCAGAGTTTCTGTGAACTGTGTATTTATTTTCAAGGAGCCAATTGGTTGGATAGATCTTAAAGCTTGTTCAACAGAGAGTGTTGGCCTAGTTTCAAGAGATATTTGTGCACGGCCTAACACCTTCCTTTTGGAAACAACACGCCCACCAAAGCCCGATGATGTGGAAAGCCTCATACTAGTTCGCTCTAAAAACCGTACTACAATAAGGTAAATTGTTTAAATTAATGCAGATTTTCAGCCTTTGTCTTTTCTCTTTAAGGTGTAAGGGTGCATTCTCTATTTGGATAAGTAAAGCTTACAAATTATATATATATATAAAACAGAAAGAAACTTCCACATGGGAAAAATATATTAAAAACAAAGATTCCGAGACTTACCAAGCGGGAAAGCGCCGGCAGATAGGCACATGAACAAAACACACAAACACACACACAGAATTACGAGCTTTCGCAACTGGCAGTTGCTTCGTCAGGAAAGAGGGAAGGAGAGGGAAAAATGAAAGGATGTGGGTTTTAAGGGAGAGGGTAAGGAGTCATTCCAATCCCGGGAGCGGAAAGACTTCCCTTAGGGGAAAAAAAGGACAGGTGTACACTCGCGCGCACACACACACACATATCCATCCGCACATACACAGACACAAGCAGACATATTTAAAGGCAAAGAGTTAAGGGCAGAGATGTCAGTCGAGGCGGAAGTACAGAGGCAAAGAAGTTGTTGAAAGACAGGTGAGGTATGAGCGGCGGCAACTTGAAATTAGCGGAGGTTGAGGCCTGGCGGATATCGAGAAGAGAGGATATACTGAAGGGCGAGTTCCCCTCTCCGGAGTTCGGATAGGTTGGTGTTGGTGGGAAGTATCCAGATAACTCAGACGGTGTAACACTGTGCCAAGATGTGCTGGCCGTGCATCAAGGCATGTTTAGCCACAGGGTGATCCTCATTACCAACAAACACTGTCTGCCTGTGTCCATTCATGCGAATGGACAGTTTGTTGCTGGTCATTCCCACATAGAAAGCATCACAGTGCAGGCAGGTCAGTTGGTAAATCACGTGGGTGCTTTCACATGTGGCTCTCCCTTTGATCGTGTACACCTTCCGGGTTACAGGACTGGAGTAGGTGGTGGTGGGAGGGTGCATAGGACAGGTTTTACACCGGGGGCGGTTGCAAGGGTAGGAGCCAGAGGGTAGGGGAGGTGGTTTGGGGATTTCATAGGGATGAGCCAAGAGGTTACGAAGGTTAGGTGGACGGCGGAAAGACACTCTTGGTGGAGTGGGGAGGATTTCATGAAGGATGGATCTCATTTCGGGGCAGGATTTTAGAAAGTCGTATCCCTGCTGGAGAGCCACATTCAAGGTCTGATCCAGTCCCGGGAAGTATTCTGTTACAAGTGGGGCACTTTTGGGGTTCTTCTGTGAGAGGTTCTGGGTTTGAGGGGATGAGGAAGTGGCTCTGGTTATCTGCTTCTGTACCAGGTTGGGAGGGTAGTTGCGGGATGCGAAAGCTGTTTTCAGGTTGTTGGTGTAATGGTCGAGGGATTCAGGACTGGAGCAGATTCGTTTGCCACGAAGGCCTAGGCTGTAGGGAAGGGACCGTTTGATATGGAATGGGTGGCAGCTGTCATAATGGAGGTACTGTTGCTTGTTGGTGGGTTTGATGTGGACGGATGTGTGCAGCTGGCCATTGGACAGATGGAGGTCAACATCTAGGAAAGTGGCATGGGATTTGGAGTAGGACCAGGTGAATCTGATGGAACCAAAGGAGTTGAGGTTGGAGAGGAAATTCTGGAGTTGTTCTTCACTGTGAGTCCAGATCATGAAGATGTCATCAATAAATCTGTACCAAACTTTGGGTTGGCAGGCTTGGGTAACCAAGAAGGCTTCCTCTAAGCGACCCATAAATAGGTTGGCATACGAGGGGGCCATCCTGGTACCCATGGCTGTTCCCTTTAATTGTTGGTATGTCTGGCCTTCAAAAGTGAAGAAGTTGTGGGTCAGGATGAAGCTGGCTAAGGTGACGAGGAAAGAGGTTTTAGGTAGGGTGGCAGGTGATCGGCGTGAAAGGAAGTGCTCCATTGCAGCGAGGCCCTGGACGTGTGGGATATTTGTGTATAGGGAAGTGGCATCAATGGTTACCAGGATGGTTTCTGGGGGTAACAGACTGGGTACGGATTCCAGGCGTTCGAGAAAGTGGTTGGTGTCTTTGATGAAGGATGGGAGACTGCATGTAATGGGTTGAAGGTGTTGATCTACGTAGGCAGAGATACGTTCTGTGGGGGCTTGGTAACCAGCTACAATGGGGCGGCCAGGATGTTTGGGTTTGTGAATTTTAGGAAGTAGGTAGAAGGTAGGAGTGCGAGGTGACGGTGGGGTGAGGAGTTTGATGGAGTCAGGTGAAAGGTTTTGTAGGGGGCCTAAGGTTCTGAGGATTCCTTGAAGCTCCGCCTGGACATCAGGAATGGGATTACTTCGGCAAACTTTGTATGTAGAGTTGTCTGAAAGCTGACGCAGTCCCTCAGCCACATACTCCCGATGATCACGTACCACAGTCGTGGAACCCTTGTCAGCCGGACTGTGGTACTTGATCATCGGGAGTATGTGGCTGAGGGACTGCGTCAGCTTTCAGACAACTCTACATACACAGTTTGCCGAAGTAATCCCATTCCTGATGTCCAGGCGGAGCTTCAAGGAATCCTCGGAACCTTAGGCCCCCTACAAAACCTTTCACCTGACTCCATCAAACTCCTCACCCCACCGTCACCTCGCACTCCTACCTTCTACCTACTTCCTAAAATTCACAAACCCAAACATCCTGGCCGCCCCATTGTAGCTGGTTACCAAGCCCCCACAGAACGTATCTCTGCCTACGTAGATCAACACCTTCAACCCATTACATGCAGTCTCCCATCCTTCATCAAAGACACCAACCACTTTCTCGAACGCCTGGAATCCGTACCCAGTCTGTTACCCCCAGAAACCATCCTGGTAACCATTGATGCCACTTCACTATACACAAATATCCCGCACGTCCAGGGCCTCGCTGCAATGGAGCACTTCCTTTCACGCCGATCACCTGCCACCCTACCTAAAACCTCTTTCCTCGTCACCTTAGCCAGCTTCATCCTGACCCACAACTTCTTCACTTTTGAAGGCCAGACATACCAACAATTAAAGGGAACAGCCATGGGTACCAGGATGGCCCCCTCGTATGCCAACCTATTTATGGGTCGCTTAGAGGAAGCCTTCTTGGTTACCCAAGCCTGCCAACCCAAAGTTTGGTACAGATTTATTGATGACATCTTCATGATCTGGACTCACAGTGAAGAACAACTCCAGAATTTCCTCTCCAACCTCAACTCCTTTGGTTCCATCAGATTCACCTGGTCCTACTCCAAATCCCATGCCACTTTCCTAGATGTTGACCTCCATCTGTCCAATGGCCAGCTGCACACATCCGTCCACATCAAACCCACCAACAAGCAACAGTACCTCCATTATGACAGCTGCCACCCATTCCATATCAAACGGTCCCTTCCCTACAGCCTAGGCCTTCGTGGCAAACGAATCTGCTCCAGTCCTGAATCCCTCGACCATTACACCAACAACCTGAAAACAGCTTTCGCATCCCGCAACTACCCTCCCAACCTGGTACAGAAGCAGATAACCAGAGCCACTTCCTCATCCCCTCAAACCCAGAACCCCAAAAGTGCCCCACTTGTAACAGAATACTTCCCGGGACTGGATCAGACCTTGAATGTGGCTCTCCAGCAGGGATACGACTTCCTAAAATCCTGCCCCGAAATGAGATCCATCCTTCATGAAATCCTCCCCACTCCACCAAGAGTGTCTTTCCGCCGTCTACCTAACCTTCGTAACCTCTTGGCTCATCCCTATGAAATCTCCAAACCACCTCCCCTACCCTCTGGCTCCTACCCTTGCAACCGCCCCCGGTGTAAAACCTGTCCTATGCACCCTCCCACCACCACCTACTCCAGTCCTGTAACCCGGAAGGTGTACACGATCAAAGGGAGAGCCACATGTGAAAGCACCCACGTGATTTACCAACTGACCTGCCTGCACTGTGATGCTTTCTATGTGGGAATGACCAGCAACAAACTGTCCATTCGCATGAATGGACACAGGCAGACAGTGTTTGTTGGTAATGAGGATCACCCTGTGGCTAAACATGCCTTGATGCACGGCCAGCACATCTTGGCACAGTGTTACACCGTCCGAGTTATCTGGATACTTCCCACCAACACCAACCTATCCGAACTCCGGAGATGGGAACTCGCCCTTCAGTATATCCTCTCTTCTCGATATCCGCCAGGCCTCAACCTCCGCTAATTTCAAGTTGCCGCCGCTCATACCTCACCTGTCTTTCAACAACTTCTTTGCCTCTGTACTTCCGCCTCGACTGACATCTCTGCCCTTAACTCTTTGCCTTTAAATATGTCTGCTTGTGTCTGTGTATGTGCGGATGGATATGTGTGTGTGTGTGCGCGCGAGTGTACACCTGTCCTTTTTTTCCCCTAAGGGAAGTCTTTCCGCTCCCGGGATTGGAATGACTCCTTACCCTCTCCCTTAAAACCCACATCCTTTCATTTTTCCCTCTGCTTCCCTCTTTCCTGACGAAGCAACTGCCAGTTGCGAAAGCTCGTAATTCTGTGTGTGTGTGTGTGTGTGTTTTGTTCATGTGCCTGTCTGCCGGCGCTTTCCCGCTTGGTAAGTCTTGGAATCTTTGTTTTTAATATATTTTTCCCATGTGGAAGTTTCTTTCTATTATATATAAAAAAATTTTTAACTGCACCTTTAAAGAAATTTAAATTATCCATTTCACAATAATTGCCCTTTGACATTGAGCTCCTATTGAGACTCCATTGTGTGATGAACAACACAGTGTTACCTATCCTAAATCGTGGAAGTGTCTATTTTTCATCTGATATGTAAATATTCTAACCATGTGATATTTTATCAGACGAATTATCTATAGAGAATAGCAGCTTTTCGATAGATTGTGATTTTGTCACCAGAAAAGCCACCATGCAAAGAATTTTCTAAAATACTGAACAATTTATGTAAAGATTCTACTGACTGAAGAAGAATTAAATGACTGGTGGTTGGTTTGATCAGCGGTCTTACCTAATAATATTTTTTGTCATTTCAGGCACCTCCTGTCAGCAGATACGAAGGAGGATCGACTTGTGTGGTGCTCACAGCTAAACAAAACTCTTTCAATGTTAAGAGCCTGGAATAGTGACAGAAAGTAAATAGGTCAGGTACTAATACAGAACAAATAATGTGATCAGCATGTAATATTAGGTGCTGTAATCACATAGTAAGGTAGTGTTTCTATCTAGTCTCAAATTATTGTAAACAAATAATGTGGCCACCTAACTTTGAAGCAGCTTTTATCAGTATGTCTCTTGGAGCATCTGGAAAACTTGTAACTGGTGTTTTTTTACTTAATGATGAAGTTCAATGAAGCAGCCTGCAGGATAGTCTGTGTAATGGCATCATCTTAAAACTGACTTTTTTTGGGTGGGGGTGGGGGGGGGGGGGGGGGGTTGTATCTTGTGACATGCAATATCATAGTTCACACATGCTCTCTGAAGTGTATAATTTTGCTTAAGAGCAAAGAAACCATTTTAAAACATTCCTATAACACATAATCCCATACATAATAATATGTAAATATTGATCTTTATTTTCAATGTATATACACTTTTAAGATTAACATATGAGGCGCTGTTAATATTTTGTAATATTTTTATATTCTTGTTACTGTAAATATTAAAAGATTTACTTCCTTTTTCTCTATCTTCAACACATTGTACACAGCAGCAAATTAACAATGAATGGGATTATGTGTAGCAAGTTATCCACACGACTGCATGCAGTGTCTTTGGAAACTGTGCTCATTTGTACTACTGTCCAATTTTGCTACCCAGAGATTACACACAGTTTGTATTTGAGATTGGTAGTATGTTTGTTCTGAACACTACCTTTCTGTTGGCAGTTTACTTTTTACAGATGATGACGATTATACTTGCTTGACATGACACTTTACAGTATTTTGTTTAAGAATATCTAATTAATTATCATAGGATTTTTTATATTTGAGATTACTGCCTTACCATGACATCATAGGGCTTTCAAAACTTTATAGCCAACTATAAAGCAACAGCATACTAATTATTTTTATATCTTTGTTATTATTGTGATACTAATTTATACAGGTACAAAAATATTTTTGATTCGTATATGTGTATATCTGATAAAAATGCATAATAAACATTATTTGCTTTAGTACAGTTTATTACTTGAAAAATGTAACTTGAGTTCATCAAACTGTTTACAAACTATACTGCATCTAGTATCTATTATTAAAGGTTTGCACTTCAGGGCTAGTATTTTTAATCTACCTGTAGAAATAATATCAGTCAGTACATTATTGAAAATTATTGTTGAGCTCATCCCAGCAAGACGTGACATCTAAAATCAGACTTCAGTTGGTTAGAAAAATCACACAAAGGCAGGAAACTAAAGAAACAAAAAATTTGTTCGCTCCTGCAATAGTGTATTATGAATTACCTCCAAAATGTCAATTAAGAGCTAGTCTGTGGTATTTCACTAAAGTTACACATACAGCTGCTGCCGTGCTCTATGCAACATTGCCTACTAAGTGTTTTCTTTGATAGTGGGAGAGCATACAGTACTCCCACATTTTGTTTTAAGAGTAAATGCAATCTCCGTTGCAGTGTGAATGATGATTAGTGTCTGTGAATTTTTACTACCTTTTACTCCTCTACCCTAACAAGAGTTGCCAACTTTAGATAACAATAGGTTGCTTACAAAAGAAAAAGATGGTTTACTTTCAAGAGTAAACTATGTATACAAACTTCCTCCATTTATTTCCACAATACATCACTACATTAATGTTGTGTTAAAGAAAGACTTCTTTGGCAACATCACAAAATGTACACATTTCTACTCAGTCAAGAACCAGATAACCAACTTGGTAAGTGCCCTAAAACTATCATCAAAGCCAGGATTTTCACACTTCAGTTTTAGATTACAACTATCTTTGAGTTACATTGTTGTGGTCTTAAGTCTTGAGACTGGTTTGATGCAGCTCTTCGTGATACCCCATCCTGTACAAGCTGCTTCTTCTCCCAGTACTTGCTCCAACCTACGTCCTTCTGAATCTGCTAAGTGTATTCATCTCTTGGTCTCCCTCTACGATTTTTACCCTCCAAGCTGCCCTACAATGCTACATTTGTGATCCCTTGATGCCTCAGAACATGTCCTACCAACCGGTCCCTTCTTCTTGTCAAGTTGTGCCACAAACTTCTCTCCAATTCTATTCAATACCTCCTCATTACTTATGTGATCTGCCCATCTAATCTTCAGCATTCTTCTGTAGCACCACATTTCGAAAGCTTCTATTCTCTTCCTGTCCGAACATTTATCGTCCATACTTCACTTCCATACATGGCTACACTCTATACAAATACTTTCAGACACTTAAATCTATACTCAATGTTAACAAATTTCTCTTCTTCAGTAACGCTTTCCTTGCCAGTCTACATTTTATATCCTCTCTACTTCGACCATCATCAGTTATTTTGCACCCCAAATAGCAAAACTCCTTTACTACTTTAAGTGTCTCATTTCCTAATCTAATTCCCTCAGCATCACCCGACTTAATTAGACTACGTTCCATGATCCTTGTTTTGCTTTTCTTGATGTTCATCTTATATCCTCCTTTAAAGACACTGTCCATTCCGTTCAACTGCTCTCCCAAGTCTTTTAGCTCTCTCAGGCAGAATTACAATGTCATCAGCGAACCTCAAAATTTTTATTTCTTCTCCTTGGATTTTAATACCTACTCTGAAATTTTCTTTTGTTTCCTTTACTGCTAGCTCACAAGGGCGATGTACTTGAGGACAATATTATGGAAATGGAAGAGGATGTAGATGAAGATGAAATGGGAGATACGATACTGCGTGAAGAGTTTGACAGAGCACTGAAAGACCTGAGTCGAAACAAGGCTCCTGGAGTAGACAACATTCCATTGGAACTACTGACGGCCTTGGGAGAGCCAGTCCTGACAAAACTCTACCATCTGGTGAGCAAGATGTATGAGATTGGCGAAATACCCTCAGACTTCAAGAAGAATATAATAATTCCAATCCCAAAGAAAGCAGGTGTTGACAGATGTGAAAATTACCAAACTATCAGTTTAATAAACCACAGCTGCAAAATACTAACACGAGTTCTTTACAGACGAATGGAAAAACTAGTAGAAGCCGACCTAGGGGAAGGTCAGTTTGGATTCCGTAGAAATGTTAGAACGTGAGGCAATACTGACCCTACGACTTATCTTAGAAGCTAGATTAAGGAAGGGCAAACCTACGTTTCTAGCATTTGTAGACTTAGAGAAAGCTTTTGACAATGTTGACTGGAATACTCTCTTTCCAATTCTGAAGGTGGCAGGGGTAAAATACAGGGAGCAAAAGGCTATTTACAATTTGTACAGAAACCAGATGGCAGTAATAAGAGTCGAGGGACATGAAAGGGAAGCAGTGGTTGGGAAGGGAGTGAGACAGGGCTGTAGTCTATCCCTGATGTTATTCAATCTGTATATTTAGCAAGCAGTAAAGGAAACAAAAGAAAAATTTGGAGTAGGTATTAAAATTCATGGAGAAGAAGTAAAATCTTTGAGGTTTGCCGATGACATTGTAATTCTGTCAGAGACAGCAAAGGACTTGGAAGAGCAGTTGAACAGAATGGATAGTGTCTTGAAAGGAGGATATAAGATGACCATCGACAAAAGCAAAACAAGGATAATGGAATATAGTCGAATTAAGTCGGGTGATGCTGAGGGAATTAGATTAGGAAGTGAGACACTTAAAGTAGTAAATGAGTTTTGCTGTTTGGGAGCAAAATAACTGATGATGGTTGAAGTAGAGAGGATATAAAATGTAGACTGCCAATGGCAAGAAAAGCATTTCTGAAGAAGAGAAATTTGTTAACATCGAGTATAGATTTAATGGTCAGGAAGTTGTTTCTGAAAGTATTTGTATGGAGTGTAGCCATGTATGGAAGTGAAACATGGACAATAAATAGTTTGGACAAGAAGAGAATAGAAGCTTTCGAAATGTGGTGCTACAGAAGAATGGTGAAGATTAGATGGGTAGATCACATAACTAATGAGGAAGTATTGAATTGGATTGGGGGGAAGAGAAGTTTGTGGCACAACTTGACCAGAAGAAGGGATCGGTTGGTAGGACATGTTCCGAGGCATCAAGGGATCACCAATTTAGTATTGGAGGGCAGCGTGGAGGGTAAAAATCGTAGAGGGAGACCAAGAGATGACTACACTAAGCAGATTCAGAAGGATGTAGGTTGCAGTAGGTACTGGGAGATGAAGCAGCTTGCACAGGATAGAGTAGCATGGAGAGCTGCATCAAACCAGTCTCAGGACTGAAGACCACCACCACAACAACAACAACAACAACAACAACAACAACAACAACTGCTAGCTCAGTATACAGTTGAATAACATTGGGGAGAGGCTACAACCCTGTCTCCCTTCCCAACCACTGCTTCCCTTTCTCTTATAACTGCCATCTGCTTTTTGTATAAATTGTAAATGGCCTTTCGCTCCCTGTGTTTTACCCCTGCCACCTTTAGAATTTGAAAGAGAGTATTCCAGTCAACATTGTCAAAAGCTTTCTCTAAGTCTACAAATGCTAGAAACATAGGTCTGCCTTTGCTTAATCTTTCTTCTAAGATAAAGCGTAAGGTCAGTATAGCCTCACATGTTCCAACATTTCTACGGAATCCAAACTGATCTTCCCCGAGGTCAGCTTCTACGAGTTTTTCCATTCGTCTGTAAAGAACTCGTGTTAGTATTTTGCAGCTGTGGTTTATTAAACTGATAGTTTGGTAATTTTCACATCTGTCAACACCTGCTTTCTTTGGGATTGGAATTATTATATTCTTCTTGAAGTCTGAGGGTATTTCGCCTGTCTCGTACATCTTGCTCACCAGATGGTAGAGTTTTGTCAGGCTCTCCCAAGGCCGTCAGTAGTTCTAATGGAATGTTGTCTACTCCCGGGGCCTTGTTTCAACTTAGGTCTTTCAGTGCTCTGTCAAACTCTTTATGCAGTATCGTATCTCCCATTTCATCTTCATCTACATCCTCTTCCATTTCCATAATATTGTCCTCAAGTACATCGCCCTTGTATTGACCCTCTATATACTCCTTCCACCTCTGCTTTCCCTTCTTTGCTTAGAACTGGGTTTCCATCTGAGCTCTTGATATTCATACAAGTGGTTCTCTTTTCTCCAAAGGTCTTCTTCATTTTCCTGTAGGCAGTATCTATCTTCCCCTGGTGAGATAAGCCTCTGCATTCTTACATTTGTCCTTTAGCCATCCCTGTTTAGCAGTTTTGCATTTCCTGTCTATCTCATTTTTGAGAGGTTTGTATTCGTTTTTGCCTGCTTCTTTTATTGCATTTTTATATTTTCTCCTCTCATGAATTAAATTCAATATTTGTTCTGTTATCCAAGGATTTCTACTAGCCCTTGTCTTTTAACCTACTCGATCGTCTGCTGCCTTCACTACTTCATCCCTCAGAGCTACCCATTCTTCTTCTACTGTATTTCTTTCCCCCATTCCTGTCAATTGTTCCCTTATGCTCTCACTGAAACTCTGTATAACCTCTGGTTTAGTCAGTTTATTCAGGCCCCATCTCCTTAAATTCCCACCTTTTTGCAGTTTCCTCAGTTTTAATCTACAGTTCATAAACAATAGATTGTGGTCAGAGTCCACATCTGCTCCTGGAAATGTCTTACAATTTAAAACCTGGTTCCTAAATCTCTGTCCTACCATTATATAATCTATCTGATACCTTTTAGTATCTCCAGGCTTCTTCCATGTATACAACCTTCTTTCATGATTTTTAAACCAAGTGTTAGCTATGATTAAGTTGTGCTCTGTGCAAAATTCTACCAGACGGTTTCCTCTGTCATTTCTTAACCACAATCCATATTCACCTACTACGTTTCCTTCTCTCCCTTTTCCTACTACCGAATTCCAGTTACCCATGACTATTAAATTTTCGTCTCCCTTCACTATCTGAATAATTTCTTTGAATTCATCATACATTTCTTTGTCATCTGCAAAGCTAGTTTGCATATAAACGTGTACTACTGAGAAATTCAAGTATAAGAAACATACATTTTGGTGTTCTTCAGGGCTCCATTTTAGGTCCAGTCCTATGTAAATGATTTCCCAACTTCTCTTGACAATAAGCAAACGATCACTATGTATGCAGACAATACATCTGGGTATATGCTATGCAGACAGTGAGCCATGCCTAGTTGAAGAGATACATAACTTTATTGAAAAGGCAAGAGCTCACTTTGAAAGAGAGAATCTAAAAATAAACATACAAAAAATAATTTTATTCATTTTAAATAAAGTGGTCCAAATGTACAAAATGCTGTGACTGATGAAATTCTACCAAGAAACTGTGCAGTTTGTAAATTCTTGGGTTTATGCATAGATCATTGACTTTCATGGAAGCAGTAAGCTGATTGTCTGTAAAAAACACTTATACACCCAGTGTATATGGATTAGTATCCCCTTTTGTTGCCCTATTGAATAGCACTGTGGGGTAGGACATGCCAAACTAATACGAAAAGGAGTTTAATACTGCAGAAGCAAACCTTAGATTGTAGCAAAAGTAAAACCAGGAACTACTTCTAACCCCTATTCATTAGACACAATATTCTCACAGTTTATGCCACGCATATACTAGAAATTCCCCCCCCCCCCCCCCTCCCCCCAAGAACCATGGACCTTGCCGTTGGTGGGGAGGCTTGCGTGCCTCAGCGATACAGATAGCCTTACCACAACGGAGGGGTATCTGTTGAAAGGCCAGACAAACGTGTGGTTCCTGAAGAGGGCGGCAGCATTTTCAGTAGTTGCAGGGTCAAAATTCTGGATGATTGACAGATCTGGCCTTGTAACACTAATCAAAACAGCCTTGTTGTGCTGGTACTGCAAACGGCTGAAAGCAAGGGGATACTACAGCCGTAATTTTTCCCAAGAACATGCAGCTTTACTGTATGGTTAAATGATGATGGCGTCCTCTTGGGTAAAATATTCCGGAGGTAAAATAGTCCCCCATTCAGATGTCCGGGTGGGGACTACTCAGGAAGATCTCGTTACCAGGAGAAATAAAACTGGCATTCTACGGATCGGAGCATGGAATGTCAGATTCCTTAATTGAGCAGGCAGGTTAGAAAGTTTGAAAAAGGGAAATGGATAGATTAATGTTAGATATAGTAGGAATTAGTGAAGTTCAGTGGCAGGAGGAACAAGAATTTTGGTCAAGTGAATACAGGGTTATAAATACAAAATCAAATAGGGGTAATGCAGGAGTAGGTTTAATAATGAATAGGAAAATAGGAATGCGGGTAACCTACTACAAACAGCATAGTGAACGCATTATTGTGGCCAAGATAGATACGAAGCCCACGCCTACTACAGTAGTAGAAGTTTATATACCAACTAGATCTGCAGATGATGAAGAAATCGAAGAAATGTATGTAGTGAAGGGAGACCAAAATTTAATAGTCATGGGTGACTGAAATTAGAGTGTAGGAAAAGGGAGAGAAGGAAACGTAGTAAGTGAACATGGATTGGGTCTAAGAAATGAAAGAGGAAGCCGCCTGGTAGAATTTTGCACAGAGCATAACTTAATCACAACTAACACTTGGTTCAAGAATCATGAAAGAAGGTTGTATACATAGACACATCCTGGAGATACTAAAAGGCATCAAATAGACTATATAATGGTAAGACAGAGATTTAGGAACCATGTTTTAAATAGTAAGAAATTTCCAGGGGCAGATGTGGACTCTGATCACAATCTATTGGTTATGACCTGTAGATTAAAACTGAAGAAACTGTAAAAAGGTGGGAATTTACGGAGATGGGACCAGGAAAAGCTGACTAAATCAGAGGTTGTACAGAGTTTCAGGGAGAGCACAATGGAACAATTGACAGGAATGGGGGAGAGAAATACAGTAGAAAAAGAATGCAGTAAATGAAGCAGGCAAAAAGGGATACAAGCGTCTCAAAAATGAGATCGACAGGAAGTGCAAAATGGCTAAGCAGAGATGGCTAGAGGACAAATGTAAGGATGTAGAGGCTTATCACACTAGGGGTAAGATAGATACTGCCTACAAGAAAATTAATGAGACCTTTGGAGAAAATTAATATCAAGAGCTCAGATGGAAACCCAGTTCTAAGCAAAGAAGGGAGAGCAGAAAGGTGGAGGGAGTATATAGAGGGTCTATACAAGGGCAATGTACTTGAGGACAATATTATGGAAATGGAAGAGGATATAGATGAAGATGAAATGGGAGATACGATACTGCATGAAGAGTTTGACAGAGCACAGGTAGTTGGTAGCCCTGCGCCTGCTACAAGGACGTTTGAGTCACAGCTCCCGTACAAGATAAGTAATTTTAGTAGTAATAAACTGTTTCTAACACTTTAAACTAATTTATTACATTAATTATAGTGCTCTTCAAGCGTACCATTAAAAGTTTTTGTCTTACTCGCGTATTTTCACAGTAATCAAGCAAAGTTCGTTTTGTTTACATATCGCAGCCAGGCCGAACTTTTGAGCTTTCAGATTAAACTTCATACCGCAATTTTAAGTGCATTTACTGATAGTTTAGAGTGCCAAATACGTTTGCTGCCCATTTATATCTGTAGAGTATCGTCATCTCTTAAGTAATTTCCAGTAAGAAACTTCTGAACGATTGTTTACGTTGTCGCGAGTAGGCCTAATTTTTTGTACACGTTTTTTCATTGTTTTCCGGTAACTTAATTGTCTTTCTGTCACTAAAATCGATTTGTACCATGAGTGTAAAGTGCCTGACGTGCTGTAGAATCGTTAGCTTCGGGGTCTAGTGTGATGGATGTAGTAACTTTTTTCATTGGGGAGATTGTAGTGGCGTGGGAATTGGGAAAATGAGCGAGACTCATCAGTGGTTCTGTAGGCTATGCAGTAGAGATAGAAAGATTGTGGAACAGGAGGGGAAAATTGCTGCCCTTCAGGCTGAGTTAGAAGAGGCTAGACGAGAACTGTGCAGGTTAAGAGGGGAGAAGGGTAAACAGGGGTGGGAAGTGGCAAGAGGCATAAGGAACAGGCCAAGAAATTCTTCTGACAGCTTTGCTATTAATGTACAAAATAGGTTTGATCTGTTGCCTCAGACGGAAACTGATGAGCCTCTCACAGAAGTAGATGTAGACAGGGCTCAACAAGCTTTCAGCAGCAAATTGAATAAGAAGGTAGGGAAGTGTGCAAAGAGAAAGAAAGTCTTGTTGCTAGGTAGTTCGCATGCTAGGGGTGTGGGCCAACTTCTGCAGGATGAATTAGGGTCAGAATACCAGGTCACACGTTTTTTCAAACCTGGTGCTGGACTGGGGCAGGTTACAGAGGATTTAGGTTCACTATGTAGAGGCTTTACTAAGGAAGATAACGTGGTTATTGTGGGTGGGCCGGGCAACAGTATTGACAGAGATCCGGGGTACAGCATAGAGTGTGACCTGGCAAATATTGCATCGGCATCGACTCATACCAGTGTTGGGTTTGTGTCGGTTCTGGAGTGCCATGACCGGCCTCATTTGAGCTCTTTTGTCAGGAGAGTTAATTTGGAGTTGGAACGGCTACTTGGATCTGATGCGGGGTCACACATTGGTGTGGTTCCTGTTGATTCACTCTGTAGGTGGGACTATACTAGACATGGCCTACACCTCAACAACAAGGGGAAGGGTAAACTGGCTGGGCTGATAGCAGGAAATTTAAAGGGGGGGGGGGGGGGGGGGGGAGGAACTACATCTCATGGTGGTAACTCTTTTTTAGTGTAAGATCAGTATCCAGTGGGAAACTCAGCCAGGCAAGTACTAAAGATGTTAAAAAAAGTTCAAGATACTCACAAAAGTAAAATGAAAAATGTTAGTATATTTCATCAAAATATTGGGGGATTGAAGAATAAAATTGATGAGCTTCTGCTTTGTTTAGAAGATATAGAAACTGAGAATGTAATAGATGAACTATGCCTGTCTGAGCATCACATTGTCACTGATATGCAAAAGGTTAGCATCAATGGGTACAAATTAGCTGCACTTGTAAGTAGAGATAATATTATGAAAGAAGGAGTTGCCATATATGTCAAAAGCTTCCACAGTGCAAAACATTTAGAAACTAAAAAATTTTGTGTAGAGCAACATATGGAAGCATGTGATACTGAACTAAAACTAAATGATGGCACTTTCATAATTGTAACAGTGTATAGGTCCCCCTCAGGGAATTTCCAGCTATTACTAGAAAACTTGGATGCTTTGTTGTGCTATCTGTCAGACAGGGGGAAGCAAATTATCATTTGTGGGGATTTCAATGTTGATTCCCTGAAAGAGTGTGATAGGAAGAATGACCTTGTAGTATTACTCAGTTCTTTCAATTTGAGCTCCGTCATTGATTTTCCTACTCGGATAACAAAGAACAGCAGGACATTGATAGATAACTTTTTATAGACCAAGATAAGTTTAAGGACATAAATGCTTATCCTGTTGAGAATGGTCTTTCAGATCATGGTGCACAGCTAGTTACAGTACATGGCATAGCTCCATGCAGTATATCAAATCAGAATTTCAAAGCAGTGTGTTCAATTAACAATATAAATACTGCTAACTTTAGGGAAAGACTAAAGGAGCTAGGCTGGGATGAAGTGTATGTGGAACCCGATGCAAACTTGAAATATAACTTATTCACGATACATTTTTAAGGGTATTTGAAAATTGTTTTCCCAAGAAAACATATAAAAAACCTTGGCTAACTAAAGGAATAAGAATATCTTGCAACCGTAAAAGAGAACTGTATCTAACAGCAAGAGGGAGTACTGACCCCGAAATTGTTCAATATTATAAAAACTATTGTGCGGTACTAAGAAAAGTTATTAAAAAGTCCAGAAGCATGTGTATCATGTCTGAGATCAGTAACTCTGATAATAAAATTACAGTAATTTGGAATATTATTGAAAGGGAAACAGAGCAACCAAGAGCACAGGAAGACTTTAATGCCATAAAACTGAATGACAAGTGTACTAACAAACAATCTGAAATTGGAAATATTTTCAATAATCATTTTTTAAATGTTGTGGAGAAAGTAGGATCTAGATCTCCTCTAGAAGAGGCAAGGCTTCTAATAGAAGAGGCCATACCTGTGCAGTTTGAAACAACTGTAGTTCCACGAACCTCTCCCTCTGAAATCAGTAAAATAATAAACTCACTGAAAAGTAAAAGCTCTTACGGAATTGATGGCATTTCCAGCAAGATACTTAAAGCTTGTTCCCCACAGATAAGTAGGATTCTCAGCCACGTATGTAATACCTCTTTGGAGCAGGGTGTTTTCCCCGATAGACTGAAATATGCCATTGTAAAACCATTGCATAAAAAGGGGGATGCGTCGGATGTCAACAACTATCGCCCAATCTCTCTTCTGACAGCTCTATCAAAAATTTTTGAGAAAGTAATGTATTCAAGAGTAGCCTCCCATATTTGTAAAAATAAAGTACTAACAAAATGTCAGTTTGGTTTTCAGAAAGGCTTTTCAACAGAAAATGCTATATACGCTTTCATTGATCAAATATTAAATGCTCTGAATAACCGGACATCACCCATTGGTATCTTTTGTGATCTCTCAAAGACCTTTGACTGTGTAAATCATGGAATTCTTTTAGATAAGCTAAATCATTATGGTTTGAGCGGGGCAGTGCACAAATGGTTTAATTCATACTTAACTGGAAGAATGCAGAAAGTTGAAATAAGTGGTTCATGTAATGTTAATGCAACAGCCGATTTCTCAAACTGGGGGGCTATCAAGCACGGGGTCCCACAGGGTTCGGTCTTAGGTCCTTTACTGTTCTTGATATACATTAATGACTTACCATTCCATATTGATGAGGATGCAAAGTTAGTTCTTTTTGCTGATGACACAAGTATAGTAATAACATCCAAAAACCAAGAACTAAGTGATGTAACTGTAAATGATGTTTTTCACAAAATTATTAAGTGGTTCTCAGCAAACGGACTCTCTTTAAATTTTGATAAAACACAGTATGTACAGTTCCGCACAGATTTTCAAAATTTTTAGGTGTGTCCATTGATGAGAGGTTAAACTGGAAGCAACACATTGATGGTCTGCTGAAACGTCTGAGTTCGGCTACGTATGCTATTAGGGTTATTGCAAATTTTGGTGATAAGAATCTCAGTAAATTAGCTTACTATGCCTACTTTCATTCACTGCTTTCGTATGGTATCATATTCTGGGGTAATTCATCGTAGAGTAGAAAAGTATGCATTGCTCAAAAACGTGTAATCAGAATAATTGCTGGAGCCCACCCACGGTCATCTTGCAGACATCTATTTAAGGATCTAGGGATCCTCACAGTATATATATTCACTTATGAAGTTTGTTGTTAATAATCCAGCCCAGTTCAAAAGTAATAGCAGTGTGCATAGCTATAACACCAGGAGAAAGGATGATCTTCACTATGCAGGGTTAAATCTGACTTTGGCACAAAAGGGGGTAAATTATGCTGCCACAAAAGTCTTTGGTCACCTACCAAACAGCATCAAAAGCCTGACAGTCAACCAACATTTAAAAATAAATTAAAAGAATTTCTAGATGACAGCTCCTTCTACTCATTGGCTGAATTTTTAGATATAAATTAAGGGAGGGAAAAAAAACTAACTTAAGCATTAGTGTCATGCAATATTTTGTGTAATGTAATATCTTGTACAGACATCTTTCATTAACCTGACACGCTCCACATCATTACGAAGAGTCGTATTCATGATCTATGGAACAAGTATTAATCTAATCTAATCACAAAAGACCTGAGTCGAAACAAGGCCCCGGGAGTAGACAACATTCCATTAGAACTACTGACGGCCTTGGGAGAGCCTGACAAAACTCTGCAATCTGGTGAGCAAACTGTGAGACAGGCGAAATACCCTCAGACTTCAAAAAGAATATAATAATTCCAAACCCAAAGAAAGCAGGTGCTGACAGATGTGTAAGGTACCGAACAATCAGTTTAATAAGTCATGGATGCAAAATACTAACGCGAATTCTTTACAGACGAATGGAAAAACTGGTAGAAGCCGACCTTGGTGAAGACCAGTTTGGATTCCGCAGAAATGTTGGAACACGTGAGGCAGTACTGACCTTACGACTTATCTTAGAAGAAAGATTAAGGAAAGGCAAACCTACGTTTCTAGCATTTGTAGACTTAGAGAAAGCTTTTGACAATGTTGACTGGAATACTCTTTTTCAAATTCTAAAGATGGAAGGGGTAAAATACAGGGAGCGAAAGGCTATTTACAATTTGTACACAAACCAGATGGTAGTTATAAGAGTGGAGGGGCAAGAAAGGGAAGCAGTGGTTGGGAAGGAAGTGAGACAGGGTTGTAGCCGCTGCCCAATATTATTCAATCTGTATATTGAGCAAGCAGTGAAGGAAACAAAAGAAAAATTCGGAGTAGGTATTAAAGTCCATGGAGAAGAAATAAATACTTTGAGGTTCGCCGATGGCATTGTAATTCTGTCAGAGACAGCAAAGGACTTGGAAGAGCAGTTGAAAAGAATGGATAGTGTATTGAAAGGAGGATAATGGAATGAAGTCGGGCGATGCTGAGGGAAATAGATTAGGAAATGATACAGTGAAAGTAATAAAGGAGTTTTGTTATTTGGGGAGCAAAATAACTGATGATGGTTGAAGTAGATGGGATATAAAACGTAGACTGGTAATGGCAAGAAAAGCATTTCTGAACAAGATAAATTTGTTAACATTGAGTATAGAGTTAAGTGTCAGGAAGTCGTTTCTGAAAGTATTTGCATGGAGTGTAGCCATGTATGGATGTGAAACATGGACGATAAATAGTTTGGACAAGAAGAGAATAGAAGCTTTCAAAGTGTGGTGCTACAGAAGAATGCCGAAGATTAGATGGGTAGATCACATAACTAATGAGGAAGTATTGAATTGGATTGGGGGGAAGAGAAGTTTGTGGCACAACTTGACCAGAAGAAGGGATCGGTTGGTAGGACATGTTCCGAGGCATCAAGGGATCACCAATTTAGTATTGGAGGGCAGCGTGGAGGGTAAAAATCGTAGAGGGAGACCAAGAGATGACTACACTAAGCAGATTCAGAAGGATGTAGGTTGCAGTAAGTACTTGGAGATGAAGCAGCTTGCACAGGATAGAGTAGCATGGAGAGCTGCATCTAACCAGTCTCAGGACTGAAGACCACAACAACAACAACAACAAAATTTATAATGTCCTAGAAGAGCTGCTAGTTGTGTTCTAATTAAATTTAAGTAGCTGGAGTTGGATTTTACCAATGAAATAGAACAACACAAAATTTTATTTAAAATTTTTCTTATTTATCTATAGCAACAGTTTATCAATTGCAATATCTGAGTCACTTCAGCAGTTAGCTAATTTACCAGACACACCAAAAGTTTGCTCACAATTTGCAAAAAAACCATTGTAACTGTTATTAAGTCTCATCGCACTTCCAAATGCAATTTTGCTAATCAAATATAATGCCAGTTGGTTACGTATTCCTAGCTTAGATAAACCCAGTGAGTGAATGCTCAAAGGTCTATGAAGTAATGGATTGAAAGTAAATCTAATCTAACAGGTCAACACACAGAAACATTTGTAATTGTGGTATACTGTTGATAAATGCAAAGTGTGGTGTCCACACAGTTCAGGAAACACAATTCTTTACAAATGTCTGGACTCACGAGTCCTCAACCAACATCCTCAATTCACTCGACTGGAAACAGATTCAAAAAACTGTCTGGACTCCCTTGAGCCCCCAACAGAAGTTTCACAATAAAACCGAAATGAAACAGTCGTGAAAACACCTGAACTCTGTGGAGTCCCAGATCAAAGTGTACTGCTAATACAAAACAGCAACAACAGGACTCTCTGGAGACTGAGACTCAAGTCCCACTAATCATCTGGAACCGCACATCTGGACTCTGTGGAGTCCATGACGTAAATCCCCTAATCCTCTCAATATCAGTTCCTAGCTTAACTATCATTCTCCCTTCCATAACTTTCAGTTCATCTGTTATTGGGTGGCCACGTCTGTGCGTCTTCCACCTTTCCATTTTGTTGTCGTACCATGCTGTAAGATACAAAGTTATACAACTGAGACCCAACAGGCCAACCTTAACAGTTGTAACCAAACAAACATTATAATATAGATCACGCTAATATCTCATAAAACTTATTTTAATTTGAATTATTCCATTACCATGTATTTATTGTGTCACAGAATTCCGTACATAAATGCTCTCCACATTTCATTGATAGATACTGTCATTCATGTTTTGATTTGATGAGACAGTTGACTTAAGACAGTAAGGGAAACAGCCAGTTTAATCCTGTTTCTGTCGACATTTCTTAGCTTTATGTGGATGGTCGCAACTGGAGCCAACAGTGTTTCACAATGGATCTTTTGAAAATGATGCACAACAGGCAGACTCTCTGCTGTATGTTCCTCCTATGGCACTTACAAAATACACAATAATAGCCTGGATAACTAATACACACAGCCAGCTTTCCATGTGCTGGTGGAGAAACCGTGTGACCATCTGGAGTAAGAGAGGAGACAATGTCCTTTGAAAGTCACTTTAAAACATGTGCTTTGGAAGTTTCTCCTCACCCTTCAGCATCTAAGAATTTCTGATCCATTTGGTCAGAAAGCAACCAACTGATACGTAATTGTGCCTGCTGCCTTATCCAACCCCTCGAGTAAGAATGTGTGTGACCAGCACCTGCTTAAGACAAGATACATCGGCCCTTGGTTAGTGCATTTAAGGGGCATGTCCCATTGCCTATGGTGTGGTCTTTACTATATATCATACTATACATCATACAACGGTTTGTTTAGTTCAAAACATTCCTATAGTGGGCGATTCCTTCGGCTGTAATATATATATATATATATATATATATATATATATATATATATATATATATATATATATATATATTAAAAACAAAGATTCCAAGACTTACCAAGCGGGAAAGCGCCGGCAGACAGGCACATGAATAAAACACACAAACACACACAACAGAATTACGAGCTTTCGCAACTGGCAGTTGCTTCGTCAGGAAAGAGGGAAGGAGAGGGAAAAATGAAAGGATGTGGGTTTTAAGGGAGAGGGTAAGGAGTCATTCCAATCCCGGGAGGGGAAAGACTTCCCTTAGGGGAAAAAAAAGGACAGGTGTACACTCGCACACACACACACACACACACATATCCATCCGCACATACACAGACACAAGCAGACATATTTAAATATGTTCACTTTTGGGTTGAGTTTTGAGACACACACAGCCCGCATTAGAGAAGTATGACCAAAACATGGCCTCTACAAAATACACAGGTTCATAAAACTGCTATTTTGTGTTCTGGTCCGTCTGCAACACATTTAGCTCATAGGTGCCTCATCCTGAAACAGTGTGTGAACCCTAGATGCAATCCTCTGCTTTACCAGCCACCCCTGGTCTTTCTGCAGAGCCACTGCCACTTGACACAATATGCCACCTTAAACATTCAGCCCTGTGTCCACTGCTGCTGCCCACTTGCAGTAGAAAATATTACTGCCGCTCCTTTTGTTAGCTCTCAAGTTTAACTCTCAGATCAGTTCTGTGACTTATATGTGTCAGTTATCACTTCTTTCACCTCCGGCAGTGTTTGTTAACCATGAAAAATATGAAGTTGCACAGAGGTTTGGAGTCTATATTAAACTGCAGACTCACAAGTGGCTGGGTAGAGCAAGCCAAAGGTAAGTTACCATCAACAGGACCACACGTAGTAAAAGATAGTGTGTTCAAACCAAGCTTCAGGTTGATGACAGCTTTAACATAGCAGACAAACAGCATACATTATAACTGATGAAGCTGCTGTGTTCTTCAGATTAGTGGCTTTCTGTGTAATTTACTAGATCTTATTTAGCTGTCATTGACACAAGCAGTATTAAGCTGTATAGTGATTATTGTTAACGGAGTGTTCAGACTACATTTCAAAGGACAGCTTCTCTTTTGTGAGTGTAAAACATGATTTGTCATGCATCCCTGAAGAGACCTCTGTAGCAAGAATAATGAAATGTGGCCACATTGTGCATTTTGGATTGTGTGAATGTGTTTACTTTAACTATAAAAAAAAGCAGCTCAAAAACTAGTAAAATCTTGCAACTCCTCAACTTTTCTTCAGTTTTGTTCATGCAGAGGAATACAATATATTTTTGAATTCAGTTGTTTTGCTTTGTGTGTGTGTGTGTGTGTGTGTGTGTGTGTGTGTGTGTGTGTGTGTGTGTGGTATATATACTCAAAAGTCACGGTGCATATGATTTCCAATCTATTTTTAATATGTTGTTCATTTGGATTAATTTCCTTTGGCCATTCACATTGGCTTCTGAGTGAGTTGAATTACTGATAAGTACTAACACTGCTGGCCGACGGTGTATGGTAATCGATCATTGTTCTGTGCAGGACTCAGGTCATAGATCCCCACCTCGATTAACATTCCCATGTTTGAATTTCTATGAGCTCCTTTTGTATACTGTCCCAAAAATTGTTTATTCTCTGTATGCTCCTTGTCCATTTAAAGGCCTATGAATATTCTTTGCATAGGCTATATTCTGCTGTAGCCACTTTGTTCTGCAGAACAAGATGCTGATGTGATCAAGTTCTTTACTATCGGTGGTAGCCTCAAAAATAATTTTAACATTCTTCTTGTCCAGATTTTTAAAGAGGTGGTTCTGTGTGGTTGAGGAAACCCAGTCACTTCTTTCCATCTTTAGTGATACTAGATGCTGTGAATTTTTCCCATTGTGCATCCTTAATCATGCTCTCATTATAGTTATTCTTCTGAAGAGCTTCTCTAAATGTTTTATTTCTACTGGGAGAATTTTCTTGTCACTTATGACTCAAGTTATGTGCCACATGAAAGTGATAAAGCAGCGTTTCATTGGGGTAGATTGAGGTAATAATTGGATACGAGCCACAACAGGACTTTGAGGGCAGTTTCCTATACAGAACTTGCCCTGCATTGCTTCTAGTTTTTCTTATCCAAATGTCCAGGAATGACAGGCGGATGTCTTTCTCCATCCCAGCAGTGAAAAGTGTTCCCGTGAATATTGTTAATATGTTTCAAAAATTCTTCTAGTTTCTCCCTGCCATAATACCACACTACATAGTGTTACTGATGTACTTACAGGAATGCTCAAGTTTAGAGGAGTAGTTTTTATGAGTAGATCTTCAGTGTTCTCCATTCAGCTACAGTGGGACATCACAATAAGCGTGTTCATAAGTATACTTCACACACAGAAAATAAGCTTTGGTGAAAGAATGATAAAAGAGTGTCACCAATCTTATTCCACGTGTTATTACAGTATCTCCAGCAAGGGTTGAGAGGTACAGTCAGTGACAGAATTTGCAAGTCCCTTTGCTTTTTCATTACACTGTGTAAAAGGCAGTAAAGCTCTTCAGTACAGCATAAAATTAAAAAAGACGCAGTCTGTCACTTCACATGTGTCTCTAGCATTCCTTTCGTGAAGTGAATAATGAGATGCCAAAAAGACTGAATTAAGAGTTAACACAAACTAATTTTTGCAAAAACAGAAAGGTCCAGTTTTCTAAGTCATAAAACGTGGAAGGAAATTGTCATCTATGAGCATCGTAACCAGTGATGTCAACATTCTTCATGATGAGAACTATTTTGTATGACATGATGTATTGTAGATTACGGAAAAGGGAAGATGAATACAAAGTGAAACTACTTGTACAAACAAAAAGAGAAAGTAAAATGATAGAAAAGATTTCGAAATGCAACAGAGACAATAACAAACGTAATTGTTGGGTTCACATTAATGATGTAAATAAAATAGAAAGAAACTTCCACATGGGAAAAATATATTTACGCTCCCATATTTTATTTACTCAGGCTTGTCTGACATCTGGCATTACCCCCAAAGGCCTCACACTTAAAGTTCCCATCTCTGCAATCCTTCTTTCCATCAGTCCTTATACCAGTTCCAAACTGCACAACCCATAGCCCTCACCCGCCTACTCCTTCACCTATACATCGACTCGGCCAATGAACACACGCGTCAACTCCTATCCCAAATCAAAGTCCTCGATCTTTCCTCTCCCACATCCACACCGGCTGTTCATAGCATCCTCCTACAGGCCAACCGCAAATTGGAACAGCATGCCACCCTCCACCTCAAAAAACTATCCCATCTCCTGGTTTCCCACCTCCGGAAAGGCACCTCACTCACCCTCCACAACCTTTCCAACAAACGTCAACCTCCTCTCATTGCACACAGACCCAGTCTTTCCCATCTACTCAATCTCCCACTTCCCAGCTCCACTCCCTCCAACACCTCAAAATTCTAGTCAACACAATCTGGAACCACAACACCCCAATTCAGTAGTTAACCTTTCCTCCAAACCTCTCTCCCCATACGAAACCTCTGTCCTATCCAAAGGCCTCACCTTCAGTCCCACTCCCAGATTCAACCAAACTGCCCTTGTCAAAGATTTACTGTCCTACACTCTTAGTCTCTGCTGGAAATATCACTTTGCCACAAAGAAAAATAATCCTGATCCCACTCCTAATGATCCAACTCCCCAAGGCACTATCCAAATTGAACCCTGCCTGGAACAGTTCTGTCCTCCATCACAGTGGGACCCACCTCCTCTTCCCCAAAATCACCCTCTCCAAACCTTCCAGGAATTCTCACTTCCAGCCTTGCCTCTCAATCTTTCTTGAAAAACCTTAATCCTACTTAACATCACCACAGCCGAAGCCCAGGCTATCCGTGATCTGAAAGCTGACCGATCCGTCATCATTCTTCCGGCTGACAAGGGTTCCACGACCATGGAACTTGATCGTCGGGAGTATGTGGCTGAGGGACTGCATCAGCTTTCATACAACACCACATACAAAGTTTGCCAAGGTAATCCCATTCCTGATGTCCAGGCGGAGCTTCAAGGAATCCTCAGAACCTTAGGCCCCCTACAAAACCTTTCACCTGATTCCATCAAACTCCTGACCCCCACCGACACCTCGCACTCCTACCTTCTACCTACTTCCTAAAATTCACAAACCCAAACATCCCGGCCGCCCCATTGTAGCTGGTTACCAAGCCCCCACAGAACGTATCTCTGCCTACACCTCTGCCAACACCTTCAACCCATTACATGCAGTCTCCCATCCTTCATCAAAGACACTGTAACATTACAGGACATATTGGGACATATTGAAGTATTCGATACTGTAGACTTTTAGGGGATGTCGATACAGATATGCAAAATCTAAAGGGAAACTTTGGTGATGTTTAAATATTGTACTGTGTCAATATTAAGACATTTTGCACAGAAAGAACAAAACTAGAATTAATGTAAATATATATTAGTGTTAGTAACCTATTTTCATTCAATTTTGTAATTATATTTCATTTTGTAAAAGAAAGACTCACTGTTTGCTGTAGCTCTGATTAATTGTATAAATTATCAGTTTTGAGCTGGATTATTTCGTATAATATGGACAAGATACTTTTAAAAACTCACCAGCTAAAGAGAAAGTCTGTAAATAAACGTTTAATGCACACTTCTGGAACTTTCTATGGAGAAATTCTATATTATGATCGCAAAAATACGAAAACTTGTGAAAACTGTTTCATAACCTAATTTCGAAAGACGATTTGTATCAAGAAATATTGCTAAAAAGATTTATTTATGTTTTGAAACACGATTTAAATCATTTTACATATAAATAGTTGTTCTAAATCACTCAAGAAATATTCAGAATCAAATGTCAAGATATTTCTGGAAACGTCGGTGCAAGTCTGGTGAAGCTTATCGAGAAGCTGGTAGAAGAATGTTATAAAATCTATTTGGAAATTATGCTTGCAAGAATTTATATGTACTGATCCTTTTACTTAGTTTAATCTGTACTAAAATTCTGTAATGTCTAATTTAGTTTTAAGTCGTGAATTGCTATCGTATTATAAACAAAACATTGTCAAAGACTCTCATTGTTTGGAAAGATATTAATACACCAAGGAGTTGTCAGTTGCCAGTTCGGATATGCAGTGCGGTTAGCTCGGAGAGTCAGTTGTTGAGTCTGTGAAGTCTGTCAGTTCTGTTTGTAAATAAACGTCTGTAATGAAGAATTACTTGTTGTTGTATATATGAACTCAAGACCTTTTGCACGAAGCAGACACCTCCTAATGCAACGTTTTAATTTGGTGTTGAGGAGCTGAAATGTTATAATTTGGTGCAGAAAGTCCTGGGATGTTATAACACCAACCACTTTCTCGAACTCCTGGAATCCTTACCCAGTCTGTTACCCCCGGAAACTATCCTTGTAACCATTGATGCCACTTCCCTATACACAAATATCCCGCACGTCCAGGGCCTCACTGCAATGGAGCACTTCCTTTCACGCCAGTCACTTGCCACCCTACCTAAAACCTCTTTCCTCATTACCTTAGCCAGCATCATCCTGACCCACAACTTCTTCACTTTTGAAGGCCAGACATACCAACAATTAAAGAGAACAGCCATGGGTACCAGGATGGCCCCCACGTATGCCAAACTATTTATGGGTCGCTTAGAGGAAGCCTTCTTAGTTACCCAGGCCTGCCAACCCAAAGTTTGGTACAGATTTATTGATGACATCTTCATGATCTGGACTCACAGTGAAGAACAACTCCAGAATTTCCTCTCCAACCTCAACTCCTTTGGTTCCCTCAGATTCACCTGGTCCTACTCCAAAACCTATGCCGCTTTCCTTGACGTTGACCTCCAATGGCCAGCTTCACACATCCGTCCACATCAAACCCACCAACAAGCAACAGTACCTCCATTATGACAGCTGCCACCCATTCCATATCAAACGGTCCCATCCCTACAGCCTAGGCCTTCATGGCAAACGAATCTGCTCCAGTCCTGAATCCCTGAACCATTACACCAACAACCTGAAAACAGCTTTCTCATCCCGCAATACCCTCCCGACCTGGTACAGAAGCAAATAAGCAGAGCCACTTCCTCATCCCCTCAAACCCAGAACGTCTCACAGAAGAACCCCAAAAGTTCCCCACTTGTGACAGGATACTTCCTGGGACTGGATCAGACTCTGAATGTGGCTCTCCATTAGGGATACGACTTCCTAAAATCCTGCCCCGAAATGAGATCCATCCTTCATGAAATCCTCCCCGCTCCACCAAGAGTGTCTTTCTGCCGTCCACCTAACCTTCGTAACCTCTTAGTTAATCCCTATGAAATCCCCAAACCACCTTCCCTACCCTCTGTTTCCTACCCTTGTAACCGCCCCTGGTGTAAAACCTGTCCCATGCACCCTCCCACCACAACCTACTCCAGTCCTGTAACCTGGAAGGTGTACACGATCAAAGGCAGAGCCACTTGTGAAAGCACTGACGTGATTTACGAACTGACCTGCCTACACTGTGACGCTTTCTATGTGGGAATGACTAGCAACAAACTGTCCATTCGCATGAATGGACACAGGCAGACAGTGTTTGTTGGTAATGAGGATCACCCTGTGGCTAAACATGCCTTGGTGCACGGCCAGCACATCTTACCACAGTGTTACACCGTCCGGGTTATCTGGATACTTCTCACCAACACCAACGTATCCGAACTCCGGAGATGGGAACTTGCCCTTCAATATATCCTGTCTTCTCGTTATCCACCAGGCCTCAATCTCCGCTAATTTCAAGTTGCCACCACTCATACCTCACCTGTCATTCAACATCATCTTTGCCTCTGCACTTCCGCCTTGACTGACATCTCTGCCCAAACTCTTTGTCTGTGTGTGTGTGTGTGTGTGTGTGTGTGTGTGTGTGTAAGTCTTTCCGCTCCCGGGATTGGAATGACTCCTTACCCTCTCCCTTAAAACCTACATCCTTTCGTCTTTCCTTCTCCTTCCATCTTTCCTGAAGAAGCAACCATTGGTGGCGGAAGCTAGAAATTTTGTATGTGTGTTATTATATATAGATAGAGGGAAACATTCCATGTGGGAAAAATATATCTAAAAGCAAAGATGATGGGACTTACCAAACAAAACCACTGGCAGGTCGATAGACACACAAACATACACACAAAATTCTAGCTTTCGCCACCAACGGTTGCTTCTTCAGGAAATAGGCAAGGAGTGGGAAAGACGAAAGGATGTGGTTTTTAAGGGAGAGGGTAAGGAGTCATTACAATCCCGGGAGCGGAAAGACTTACCTTAGGGGGGAAAAAGGACGGGTGTACACTCGCGAGTTTGCCTTGAAATATGTCTGTTTGTGTGTGTGTGTGTGCGTGCGTGCGTGTGGGCGCGCGCGCGATCGAGTGTATACCTATCCTTTTTCGCTCCCGGGATTGGAATGACTCCTTACCCTCTCCCTTAAAACCCACATCCTTTCATCTTTCCTTTTCCTTCCCTCTTTCCTGACGAAGCAACCGCCGGCTGTCTGCCGGCACTTTCCCGCTTGGTAAGTCTTGGAATCTTTGTTTTTAATATATTTTCTCTTGTGGAAGTTTCTTTCTATTTTATTTGTGTGTATGTATGTGTGTGTGTGTGTGTGTGTGTGTGTGTGTGTGTGTGTGTGTGTGTGTGTGTGTTTGTTTGTTTTTGATGACAATTTTCTTTACAGATACATTATTACTACAATAACAGACTAGACATCATGGATCGATGTGTAAACAATAGTTCCAACAGTGCCCAAAGAAAAATAAACCTTTGAGTTGCAGGTTGCAGCAGTTATTAGTTTTATTTATAGTGCGTCTACAGAGTGCAGATGGCAGGAAATGAATTTTCTAATTTCTTGTTTCTAATTCCCATGCGTTCGTACCCACTTAAAAATCCTGATAATTGGTTGTGAACTTTCACAGCAGTACTTAGTTGATCCCAAATTGCCATTTTATTAAAATAATTCTTGATAATCATATATCACATTCACTGGTCCAGGATGTCAGTCACAGGAGTAACCTGATGATGGTGGTGGTGGTGATGATAGCAAGTTACGCCATCAAAAATTCATTCTACAATGACCAATCAATCGGGCTATGTGCCCGAGAGACTTTCAAGCAGCATACTCACCAGAAATACTTGCAAACAAAGATTCTTCCTGATTGCAACATTTTGTGCCTTGCACCTATGAGTTATACTGCACACTGCTGCATTCAAACTGACCAGCATAAAATTATTTGTTGTTAAGGTTTGATTTTCTACACTAAATACCTTCTATAATCAGAGTGAAAACAATGCAGTAACAACAGCAATGTGACTATTCCTAATGCAGCGCATGACAAGAAATATTAAAATATGTAATCTGAAAACGATAAGACTGCTAATCGCTACATAGAGGAGGCACTGAGTCACAAACAAGCACAATGAAAAAGTCTGCTGAACTTTTAAGCTTTTTGACAAAACCATCTGTCTTTCAAAACAGAAAACACCCACACAAAGCGACCACTATCTCCAACACTGGGTCCCCAATCAGTGGATGGCCATACATGCACTTTGGCTTGAACATTATCCGCTGCTGATGGAAAGATAGTATGCCTTTTACTGCTTTAAAAGAAAATATTGATTAAGCCCTAGCAAAAACATCTTAACAGCCTGCACGAGTCCACAACTGCATACCGTGGCACGTCCGTCACAGTTGGCATGTTAGGTGGCCTGTGGTCACAGTATAAGAAAATGACAATATACAACAAAATACACTCCTGGAAATGGAAAAAAGAACACATTGACACCGGTGTATCAGACCCACCATACTTGCTCCGGACACTGCGAGAGGGCTGTACAAGCAATGATCACACGCACGGCACAGCGGACACACCAGGAACCGCGGTGTTGGCCGTTGAATGGCGCTACCTGCGCAGCATTTTTGCACCGCCGCCGTCAGTGTCAGCCAGTTTGCCGTGGCATACGGAGCTCCATCGCAGTCTTTAACACTGGTAGCATGCAGCGACAGCGTGGACGTGAACCGTATGTGCAGTTGACGGACTTTGAGCGAGGGCGTATAGTGGGCATACGGGAGGCCGGGTGGACGTACCGCCGAATTGCTCAACACGTGGGGCGTGAGGTCTCCACAGTACATCGATGTTGTCGCCAGTGGTCGGCGGAAGGTGCACGTGCCCGTCGACCTGGGACCGGACCGCAGCGACGCACGGATGCACGCCAAGACCGCAGGATCCTACGCAGTGCCGTAGGGGACCGCACCGCCACTTCCCAGCAAATTAGGGACACTGTTGCTCCTGGGGTATCGGCGAGGACCATTCGCAACCGTCTGCATGAAGCTGGGCTACGGTCCCACACACCGTTAGGCCGTCTTCCGCTCACGCCCCAACATCGTGCAGCCCGCCTCCAGTGGTGTCGCGACAGGCGTGAATGGAGGGACGAATGGAGACGTGTCGTCTTCAGCAATGAGAGTCGCTTCTGCCTTGGTGCCAATGATGGTCGTATGCGTGTTTGGCGCCGTGCAGGTGAGCGCCACAATCAGGACTGCATGCAACCGAGGCACACAGGGCCAACACCCGGCATCATGGTGTGGGGAGCGATCTCCTACACTGGTTGTACAACTCTGGTGATCGTCGAGGGGACACTGAATAGTGCACGGTACATCCAAACCGTCATCGAACCCATCGTTCTACCATTCCTAGACCGGCAAGGGAACTTGCTGTTCCAACAGGACAATGCACGTCCGCGTGTATCCCGTGCCACCCAACGTGCTCTAGAAGGTGTAAGTCAACTACCGTGGCCAGCAAGATCTCCGGATCTGTCCCCCATTGAGCATGTTTGGGACTGGATGAAGCGTCGTCTCACGCGGTCTGCACGTCCAGCACGAACGCTGGTCCAACTGAGGCGCCAGGTGGAAATGGCATGGTAAGCCGTTCCACAGGACTACATCCAGCATCTCTACGATCGTCTCCATGGGAGAATAGCAGCCTGCATTGCTGCGAAAGGTGGATATACACTGTACTAGTGCCGACATTGTGCATGCTCTGTTGCCTGTGTCTATGTGCCTGTGGTTCTGTCAGTGTGATCATGTGATGTATCTGACCCCAGGAATGTGTCAATAAAGTTTCCCATTTCTGGGACAATGAATTCACGGTGTTCTTATTTCAATTTCCAGGAGTGTACTTGTCAATACAAGCGACCACAAAACATCACTAATTAGCAAGCTATTTCACACTTTTGGTCTTGAAACACTCTGTGTCTATATGTGGTCCACAGTTGTACTGAACTATGATTACAAGACTACCACAAAAGTAGGGAAAGGTAGCAATGGCGGTAGACGTGTAATGAAATCTAGTTAATAAATTATGCAGCCCCATTTTACCTTGGCAGAAGCAGAAAAATCAGGCATTAACAAGCGTGCAATTCTGTCAAGTTTTTCATCTTTCGATCTACAGCATACTGAATCAAGGTAATGTGAACTTATGAAGGAGAAATGTCCTTAAAATTTTCTTACTGATTGTCAAACTGTCTGCTTGTAGCTAACACGGTCTTTCCTTTGAAGGGTGAGAATTTTACTGCTAAGCTAGTGGACAACTGTAGTACTCTCTAATAGTCCTTTGCCCCCATGTTGGCTAAGACGAACAATTTGTGACTTAATAGACAGGATGAATTATAGTTTCTGTTTGGATCAAGCTTCCTGAATTCTGAAACATAAATTTGCCCAGTCTCTGAAACTCTCAGAATATTTAATCAAAATGGCAATTAAATCTCAAGCAAATATAGCAGCATAGTTCTCAGTCACTCCAGGAAGTTAGTATATGGTCACAGAGTTGCCAAACATGTTCAGAGATGGTATCCCGTATCAGCTTAGAGGCAGGAAAGAATACATTCAAAGAGCTGAATGGCTTCTTGAGGGACTTGTATCTGTGTTTCGAAGCCACAGAGCAGCCAGCAAGTTGACCAAAAAAATAGACCAATGAATTTTATTCAGATTGCTTTAATTGTAGGTTGGAGCTAAAATGGGTTTACAAATAATTTTTAGATTCACCGACTACAATCTGAATACCATAAGTTATTTGGGAATTATTTGGGCAGCCCTATTCTGTTTTATCTATACTGCAAACTGGAAAGGTAATTTGCCAGATACAATTCAATGGCTTGTTTGTTGGGTAGTTATAATACAAATTTAATCTTTCAAAGAAAGAGAATTACTCAGCTATACATTAATTTCACAACAACGCAGTACTCCCACACTACACAGACTCCCTATATTGGTTGGCAGATAAATGACTTACACAGCCATGTGTTTCTGTTAGGGCTCATTCAATAATTTCCTTTAAGGCAGTTGACATAAAGGCACAATCTCTTGTCATAAGTAAACATGTTCAATAGGTAGTCTTGATGAGTCAGCTGATGATGTTCAAGTAAAAATTCATATATGTCCACCCATTGATTTGAATGAGAGAATGCATAAAGCCTTGTTTGTGCACTGGTGGTTCAGATCACAGCCGGGTCATCCTGGTTTGGATTTACCACAATTTCCTCAAACTGACTGTTTGGCATGGGCAAAAGATGGGGCCCGATGTGAAATCCAAATGCTTGCTGTCACTTGCAAGCTCAGCACTTTCACCATGCCAGCAGCCCCATCCATTGCTGCGGCAATGACAGGCATTTCAAAACATTTGAATGGCATTTGGCAGCCATGTATGTGGTCTCAACTGCAACAATATCTGCCTTGTCTTTTACAAAAGCTGGCCACCTTGCCAGGCTTGAACATAAAACATAGGTTTCAAATCAGCATCTGCTGTGTGTTGGGTGCCACTGCTACATCCCAACACTCTTCCTGCTGCAGGCTGCCACCAGATATGGTGAGGATTGACCCAGTGCCTTTCTAGTCACCAAGCCACAGGGCACATGTCAATGTCTGACACTCGCTTCAGCTGGGCTGGACACAGCTACACTGCCAGCAGCGTAACAACACACGATCACCAAATCTGGCACAGCATTATTGAGGTATGACAACCTTGCAAGGCCTTGGCACTAATGGGGCAGCAGCTACTGTGATCCATGTGACACTGGTTCTCGCCATTTTGGTGCACCCAATCAACACCTGATCACATCCATGGTGTGTGGACACCATGAGTCAACAACAAATCTCACTACCAGACAAGGGCATGAACCCTGTAACTGGTGTGGCTTGTTGGAGTACCAAAGAGTTTACATGCATGCCTTATGTATTGCTGCAGTCACCTTCACCTATAATGGACTCCTGTAGCTGTTGAAAAGCCATTAAACTCACAATGCATAGCTGGGAGAACCGTCAATGTCCTGACCACAAAAGAAAAGGCTCTTCCATTTCCCCGTAGCAGTCAATGCACCCACAACCCGCTACATGTTGCCACTCAATGAAGGACATGCATGTGAGCATTCATCTCGCTGCAGTGTTACATTTTGGTAACAATAAGGGGATTGACAAAGTGCTACAGCCCTTGGGAACACAAATAAGTAGCAGAATATGTTTACTGCAACTGCTCGTTGGGTTCTTATTTCCATTGCCTTACCGCATTTCTGTGTAAAATATGTTGGAAATTAATTATGTTGGGGAGGTATAGGCAACTGTACATAGGAGTTGGTTGTGTAAATAGTCAACCAGTGTAGACACAAATTAATGTTGCCAAGTAACTTAAAGGTTTTTTGGTATTCTCCAAGAGTGACACTAGTAGAGATATGGTTTGATGTCCACAGAGTGCATAAGTTGTGTGACTAGTAGGGAAGTCGAAATTGTTGGCAGCACTGACAAGGTGAAATGTACATCAGTGTCGCAACATTATCTTATTGTTTGTGTTTTATGTCTTTGGATCATGTGGCAAGCAGTGATCAAAGCAGCAATACACTGAAGGTACCTTATGAATATGACACAAATCATTGGCTCTGACTTTGTCAATTAAATTGCTCCAGGTTTACTGAGAAACAGTGCACATGATAGCACAAAATCTGCCTGGGATAACTACCAGAGTCAGTATAAGGGAAAACATATCAAGTATTAGGAAGAATTGAAGATTTATAGTAAAGATGATGGGAGTTTTGACAAAGAAGAATTATGGAGAATTGCTGAGTGATGTTAAGGGACAAATGTTGCAGCTGCAAAAGTGCCTGTGGTTGAATACATCAGTGGCAGGGCTCTTGAAGCACAATACTCTGGACAGGTCTCTTAGCTTGAGAGTTACAGTTTAAGTCATAGATTTTTGGTTCTTATAGGCATTATAATGAGTCTACCACACATTCTTTACTTTTTATGTGTCGTTTAGGTTTAAGTTCTTCCTACCAAATTCTTGTACTTTTATTTGAAGTAACTGACTTCACAACATGTGATATGTTAATTGGTTAAAAATGTTATGTGTAGCATGGGAAACATGAAGGAAATATAGATGAAGAATAATATATGTGCATATAGGTATAGGTTAAAGTGAATGTACACATTTTCTGTAATTTTAGACAGGTCAAGTAAGAGTATTATTGTACAGAGATTACTTAAACGTAAGTGAAATTTCTGTTTTTCAGTTATGTCTAACGCTGTAATGTGTATAAAGGAAATTTAGCACGCTTAGTTTAGTCTGGCAACATGTTGATATTTTTGCAAAGTGTGATAATTAGGTTAAATACAATAAGTAATACTTTTTAAAGTTAAGGGATAATACATGAGAAAGAGTGGATACATAGTTTTGTAATATTGTAGGTTTCTTCCCAGATTCCCACATTCCTATCCTTACGAGATGGTTTAACATTGCTTCTGAATGGACATCTGAATGTTATGGACTGTAAGTATTTTGGGGACTAGCTTCACCTAGAATCTTAGTGCGAGTGTGTCACCATAGAAAGTGTTATAGGAAGCAGTGAATAGACTGTGAACAATAAACCAAAGTGTGAAGCGTGTGGATAAAATTACCCATTGAAACTGAGGTGTAGTAGCACATATATCAGTTATCCTAGTGCCTGTACACATGAATATCTCTCACTGGATAGTATCTTGCTGTTCCTAATAGCGTCTGAGCCCAAAGAGGTGGAACTGCAAGATATTGTAAATATAAATGGGGGAACATATAGTACAGACATGTGGTAGCTAACTTAGAATTAAATTAATGCTGTGTCTGTATTTGACAGTGTCTGTAGAGTTTTGATTTGATATAACTTAAAATTTGTATCCCGGAATAGTGTTTTGTAAAATACGTAACAACAAGGCCACTGCATCTGACAGCACTACCGAGGTATGCCATCCTTGCAAGGCTTAATGAGGCAGCAGCTACTGGCGTCCTCATGATACTGCTTGTTGCCACTATGAGATAAATGCCTAACCATACCTGTGAAACATGGATCCACATGAGTTGATGATGGGCTGTACCACTGGATGAAGGCAAGCACCTCTAACTGCTTAGCTGGTTAGAATAATAAACAGTTCACATGCATACCTTCTGTCTTGATGCAGCCACCTTCACCTGTGACAGACAACCATAGCCTTTGACAATTCGTCAAATCCATAATGCCCAAGTAGGAGAGCCATCACTGTTCTGACTATTCGAAGAATGTCTCTCCCTCCCTTCTGTAGCGGTCATTGCTCCCCCGACCAGTTACAAGCTTAAGGCAAATGCTGGGGTAGTTCCTTTGAAATATGGAGTCAAGTTGCATTGTTACTGTCTCATTAACGGTGTGGGTATTACACATTCTGGTTACTAGACTATGTGAAACTGTGGTATTACAACTATGATGACAATGTGTTATGTTCTTCCATCTCAACATAATGGATGTCATCTTTTCACCTGAATGATGGTGTGAACACTAGCAACACCACACCACCAACCAATATAAGGAATTCTCTTTTTTTGGTTAATTGGTGTAATTTGAATATTTATCTTGATTAAAATTTATTTTACTGCAAATTCTTCTTATCCACGCAGAAGAAAACAGCGAAATTTTGTGTAGCAGTGACATTTTATGTAAACTGAATTCTCGTCACTTGGTATTCTCGTATTAGTTAAACACAGTCATGTAGAAATTCACCAAAGTTAGCGTATTTCCCTGCTAGAGATATTACAACATCTAATAGTATTTATCATTTCTTGACTAAATATTGATGTATTTTAAGCATTTTGTTTTTCTTATGTATCATATAAATGGACAGTGTGTTGATATATTTGACAAGGAATTGTTGGATAAAATAAATATTCCAGCTCCCAAATACACTAACGGAAAAAAAAATTGGAACACCAAAAAATAATTAATTTAGAGTAATGAAATTTTGGGAATACATTTTTCGAGGTAACATATTTAGGTGATTAATACCACAAGATCACAGGTTAATGCAAGTACAAGGTAAGTCATTGTGAATGTGAAATGCTGGTACATTAATACCTGGTGTAACAGAATGTTGAATACAAGCGTGCAAATGTGCCAAATGTTAGTTTGCAGGATGGAGTTCCATGCCTGTTGCACATGCTCGGTCAATACAGGTACGATTAATGCCGGTTGTGGATGACACTGGGGTTGTTCCTTATGTGCTCGATCTGGTGATCAAGCAGGCCAAGGCAACATGTCGACACTCTGTAAAACATATTGGGTTGCAACATTGGTATGTGTGTGTGTGTGTGTGTGTGTGTGTGTGTGTGTGTGTGTGTGTGTGTGTGTGTGTGAGCATTATCCTTTTGGAAAACTCCACCTGGAGTGTTGTTCATGAATGGCAGCACAGCTGATTGAATCATCAGACTGGCGTACAGATTTGCAGTCAGGATGCTTGAGACTATTGTCAGAATGCTCCTGCTGTCAAGAGAAATTGCACCGTGCGCCACAACTCCAGATGTAGGAGTGTGTTTAGCACATAGACAGGTTGGTTGCTTATCCCCAAGTGTCCTCTATCTAACCAACATATGGTCATTACTGACACTGAGACAGTACCGGCTTTCATCTGAAAACACAACAGAATTCAACCATGCCCTCCAATGAGCTCTTGCTTGACATCACAGTCGCAAATGACAGTGGTTTGAAGTCAATAGAATGCACACTGCAAGGCACCTGGAGTGGAGATGTCCTTGAAGTAACTGATGTGCTACAGTTTGTTGTGTCACTACGGTGCCAATTGCTGCTGCAAATGCAGTACAACACACGAGAACCATACGCCAAACACTATGATCTTCGTTCTTGATAATGCCACGTAGCTGTCCAGAGCCTGGTCTTCTTGCAACCGTACATTCTCGTGACCACCACGGCCAGTAATCATTTACAGTGGCCACATTCCTGTCGCGTCTTTCTGCAATATCGCATAACGAATATCCAGCTTTTCGTAGCCCTATTACGTGACCTTGTTTAAACTCAAGTGAGGTGTTGATAATGGCGTCTTAGTCGCCTTAAAGACATTCTTGACTAACATCAACTAATCATGTCCAGTCTTAAAGGTAACTAACGCTCATGACCATTACAGAATGTATTTAAAACAAACCTGTTTTGCATCCATAGTGACAACACTAGCACCACTATTATGCGACTGATGCAAAATTAGAATAGTCATCATCTTTCAGATGTAGAAACACGACTACCAACCTTCACTTATGACTCACAACTCCTTCTTAGTGTTGCAATTTTTTTTGCCACCAACAGTGTATTGTCAATAATTCTTCTTCATTCTGTCTGCCTTTTAATTGCTTCAGAACAATCACATTAATATATAATAGCGGACCACATCCAAAATCAAACTTCATGAATAGCAAGATTATAATCTTTCCATAGTTTGGGAGCACGATGGAAGTTTTGCCATTGACTGTATAGACCAGTGGTCGTCAAACTACGGCCCGCGGGCAACACGCTGCCCAGATCATGTTTTTGTGCAGCCCGTGACCCTCCTTGGCTTCGCACAGGTAGCATTAGTTATCTACTTGTCTCGTGTAGTGGTGTTTTGGTTACGGAAACTGCCTGGAATTGTGATTAAAATCGGAGAAGTAAATAGGTAACTGAAAACCATCCCCCACTTTCATTTAACGTGCCACTTGCCGGTGTTCCGTAGCATTAAAGGTGTGAGCGGCCTGCTAACCAACAATGTGAGCCAGCATCAAACGCGCCGCGTGCTCAAGGGAACTCGTTTGTCGGCAGCGGGCTTGTCATGTCACTCGTGAACTAAGTTTCGGCCTGATAATAATGAAACTGGTCTACAGTTTTCTATATTTGTTTTGTCTCCTCTCTTATGGATAGGGACCACTTCAGTAATTTTTAAACTGTCTGGAAATGTGCCTGTCAGAAAAGATGAATTTACTATATCTGCAAGAGGAAGTGAAATGTTTTTAATACACTGCTTTATGATGTAATCAGGAATACCATCAATCCCTGAGAACATTTTCCTATGAGCTGATGCAGCACTAATGATTTCATCTGTGGTTGTTACATCAAAGTAGATTGAAGAGGAACATGGGTGCACTTTGGTTTTCTGTTTCTTTCTAGTATACCTTACATTACGTGACATTAGTAACTGAAGTCTTCGAGCTAGAGGGATCTGGGGAGGAGACAGTGGGTTGTGAGGAGCCGGGGTAGCGGACCTGAATGCCTGTTGGTGTATGTAGGACTTTTGCCATTGATGGGTCAGTACCAACAGGCAAAGGGACAGACTGGAGAAGATGAATGTGGGTTAAATTGTCACTGGGGGAGCTGGCTCGATCGAAGAAGACATACACATTATCCACCTGCATAACAAAAAACATTTTAGAGCTGCAAATAAAATCTGTGTTGACATTCACTACTACTTCCGTATACGGGTTGACAGAATCTCCACACAAGTCATTGTCGGCGACATCACCGGCTGGCCCCTGATATGTCACTAAATCCTAACAGGGGAGGGGCAGGAGGGTGCCTGTAGGAGGGGGACTGTCACACCCACCTGTAGCACTGTCACACAACTGAGAGTGGGTAACGTCAAACGTGCGGGAATGGGTGTCACTCATCCGCAGACTCTCAGTAGCTGGCTCGTGCGAGGCGGATGTAGCAGGGGATGGGGGCTGACTGTGTGGGCATATTGGGCAGTTCTCCCAGACACCACACCGGTTTGAGGTGGCAGATATATGCCGTTTGAGGTGTGTCTTTAATGAGCACTTCGAACGTGTTGGCACACCGTGTTATGACTGTGCGGGCCCAAGTATGGAGATCTGAGTGCTAGTCGGACGGTGTCATTGCGCACCATCATGTGAGTGCCCAACACCAAGTCCTTATGCAGAAATACAGGAGGGAGCGAGTGCGGTCGAGGAGGAGGCACACAAATGTCACTGATTAGCTCCTTAACATACCTGACAAATTTCGAGTTGCAGATTTGATCTGGAGGAAGTGAAGGCTCGACTAGCTCTGCTGGGAGTGTGAGGGGTTCTCCATACAGTACTTCTGCCAGGGACGTGCCAATGTCTTCTTTGTACGTGGCCCGAATGCCTAACATTACCCACGGTAAGGTGTCGACCCACTCACCTCAGTGGCACATCAGGGAAGCTTTAAGTGTTCGGTGCCAGTGGTCGACAAGCCCATTGCCCTGCAGGTGGTATGCTGTAGTCCTAAATCGTTTCACACCATACAGATCACAAAGCCATTGGAAGAGGGCGGACTCGAACTGGCGGCCCTGGTCAGTGGTGATATAAACTGGGCAGCTGAAGTGCGAGATCCACATTAATAAAAGGGCTCAGGCCACTACATCGGCTGTGGTGGTAGTGCATGGAATTACCTCTACCCAGCGGGTAAACCTGTCAATGGTGGACAGTATGTAACGGAAGGGGTCCGAGGAGGTAAGGGCCCGACAATATTAATGTGTATGTGCTGGAATCTTCTTTTTGCCACATCGAACATACCCATGGGGGGCTGTGCATGACACCATACTTTTGCATGCTGACAAGCGACACACGCTCGCGCCCAACTGCGACATTGTTTAATCACCACAGGCCAAACTAATGTTCAAGATACCAGATGTGCGGTGGTGCGTATGACAGGGTGTGCTAAGTCATGGATACTATTAAAAATCTCCCGGCGGAGAGGTGCAGGAATCACTGAATGTATGCGGTCTGTTGAAATGTCGCAACAGATGGGTGATGAAAACCCAGGAAGTGTCAGTAACTCTAGTTTGAGTCCTGTTTTAACATTGGAGTGCAATTCAGCGAGTTCAGTGTCATCTGTTTGCAATTTAGGGAGTTCACGGAGGTCCAGTTGTGAAAATAAAACCGACAGACGAGATAGAAAGCTGGTGATGACGTTGTCTGCCCCTCTGACATAACTTATGTCATTCATAAACTGACAAATGAGGTCCATATGTTGAAAACTTCTCGGGAATGAGTCCTTGCCTAGGTTATGGAAAGTGTATACCAATGGCTCATTGTCGGTAAATACCACGAGATGGCGACCTTCGATATCGTCTTGGAAATATTTGGTAGCAGCGTAAATAGCAAACAGTTCCTGGTCAAAGGTCAACCATTTACGTGGGGAAGTGGACAGTTTGTGGGAGAAAAATCTGAGCGGCTGTACAAGAGAACCCACATATTTCCAGAATGAGATTTTCACTCTGCAGCGGAGTGTGCGCTGATATGAAACTTCCTGGTAGATTAAAACTGTGTGCCCGACCGAGACTCGAACTCGGAACCTTTGCCTTTCACGGGCAAGTGCTCTACCATCTGAGCTACCGAAGCACGACTCATGCCCGGTACTCACTGGCAGAAGTAAAGCTGTGAGTACCGGGCGTGACTCGTGCTTCGGTAGCTCAGATGGTAGAGCACTTGCCCGCGAAAGGCAAAGGTCCCGAGTTCGAGTCTTGGTCGGGCACACAGTTTTAATCTACCAGGAAGTTTCAACCCACATATTGCTGAAGTTCCGCCCCCACTGCTGTATCACGTGCATCTGTAGTACGTGAGATGGGAGCATCAGGAATGGGATGAGCAAGCGTAACAGTCGTCTGTAAGGGTAACTTCAGGTTATCAAATACACGACGCACATCTGGAGTCCACGTGACCGCCCGAGACCCTGAAGTGTTTTTTCCTGCGAGAGCATCCGTCAGTGGGGCTTGTATGTCGGCAGAGTGGGGGATGTGTTGCGGTAGTAATCTACTGTTCCAAGGAAGCGGCAGAGGCCCTGAAAATCTTTTGGCAAAGGCACCATAATAATGGCCTCTACCCATTCGGTTAGGGGGCGCATACCGTCGGCAGAAACCCCGTAGCCCAGAAAAGTGACACTAGTGTGGCGTAGTTGTGACTTAGCATTTTTCACTGCAACGCTGTTTGCTTGTAATAGTTGGAACACTATATTTAAATGGAGTTCATGTTCATCAAGGGAGGAAGAAAAATTAAAAAGTAGTCCAGCTACGCATATGCAAAGTCCAGAATTCCAACCAACGAATCAACGAAACGTAGCCGCATCTGTGCAGCATTTTTAAGGCCAAATGGCATAAACAAATACTCGAGCAACACAAACGGGGTGATGATATCGATTTTTTCAACGTCTTCTGGTGCCATTGGCAGTTAGTGGTATACCTTGTGACAGTCGATTACACAGAAAATTAGTGCTGCATGCAGTTGGGAAGCAAAGTCTTGAATATCTGAGGCTGGATAATTATATAGAATTGTTCTGGTGTTAAATGCCTGATAGTCACCCCAGAGGTGGAGAGTGTCATCTTTCTTGGCCACAAAATGAATGGGTGATGACCAACTACTACAAGAAGGGTGAATAGTCTTACTATCTAAAAGTTTCTGAATAATAGCTTTGGTGTGTTTAAGTTTTTCCGAATTTAAACGCCTAGCCTTTGCACTTATCGGTGGACCTTCTGTGGTATTGATTTTGTGGACAGTACTGCTGTTGATCACGAACACTGATGGGGATGATGGACCCACACCCGATGCAGTATGAATAACCTGTAATGCACACGCTGAAATATTACTTTATCTCATTGCTACCTATCAGAAACCCTCGGAGAGCATTAAAGATAAACCCCAGTCCTAATTGTCCAGTTGTAAAGTGACCCGTTTCCAAATTACATACAAAAAGAAAAAAAAACACTATTTCAGTATACATATCATTCGAAAACGATGCTTTGCTGATTAATATGAAATTAATACTGTAACTAATCGAAAGAAATGTAGCGCATGGTCAGGATGTACCAGTAAACCTATCAGTATAAAATTACTACTGCAAATTAAATAGAACATATAAATAAAGCATGTTAATTGAATCTCCTATATATGTTAGCACTAAAATTCAGACACTAGTTGATTTGTTATAAACAAATTTAGAATTTTAATTGTTACCTGTAACATAATTGGTCAGAAATGTTATATTAACTCGTAACTAAGTTGAAAATAGGTTAACCTTGTTCAGCACTGGGATTGTAAATTTTTAGCAATGTATAGCTCGTATTCGGTTTAACTTTTAATTGTGATTTTACATAAAATTGTAATTTTCATTGTAGGTAATTGTTAACAAAAGAATAAATAGAGGTCACGCAGGCGCCTTGGGGCACTCGTTTTTGGCTAGGGTTGCGAGCGGATGTATTGTAGGCTCACTTGTTTGTTGATTGTTGTGAACTCTGTGTCATTTAATGTCAACTTTGGGTACATGTGATGTAACCGGTACAGCTCACCAGGCTCAGACACCAGAGTCCTGGAAATATATTGGTATTAAAACTGCACTGTACTTTGGAATTTATTTGGGAGTCTTCCACAATCCTTATCATACGCTGCACAGCGACGAGACGTGAAACCAGGAATTTTACGAAACCCCGAGAACTAAACAACTCTCAATGTTGGTAGAATTGACGTGAAAACAACAGCACATCGACGGGGAATGTCCCTTAAAACATTTGCAACGCGGAGGTGGGAAAAATTTAAACATCTCAACGTGGTTGGAGGAGCTGGGATCAAGTGGAAGACTGTTCAGAGGACGACTCGCAAGAATTCCGTGTACAAGAGGTAGGAACCATAATCTTGTACGTTGCAAACTGCTCCACGGACATCACTAGGAGCAAAAGTGATATTCTGGCATGACATCGCGAATGAATCAGATAAGTACCCCTTTTAATTGTTTTTATTTCAGTCGCAGACAGTGTCCTACAATTTTCAGTTTTTGTTTCATTGTGTGCGTGTGACAGTTTCACTTGATAGGCAGGAAAGTGTTTTGTCTAATGTTTAGCCACTTGATCAAAATGAGTGAAACTCAGTTCAATCGAATAGGCATGGCCACGCGGTCAGGCCGTCAATTTCATGCTTCAACTCCAAATGTACACTTAAACAGTGAAGCAAATTATGCGAGCAATAGTTGTTCGCCTTTTCATGGTTTTTCGGGAGCAAATCAGCAACCGAATTTAATTGATCAGAAATCTCAATTGTTGACTAATAAACTAGAACAATTGGTAACTCGAAATGACTAATTAGGCAGCAACATTAAAGAGGTCACAGAAAAGCTGGACCAAAATTTGAAATCATTGAGAGAAGAAATCACTGCAACAAATAATAATAAAGTACTAATTGTTGCATGTGACAGAGAAAGGGTAGAAACCAAAGTTGACTGGAGACTTTCACAATCTCCGAATTTAAAGAAACAAACAAAAGCATTGAATTAGTTAACGAACGTGTCAAAAACACGGAAGTAGTCGTTTTAAATGAATTAGTGAACCGAAAAAACGAGTTAAAAATGTTTGCAGGAACTCATTGTTTCAGAAAAAGAGTTCGTAGGGGAAAGATTGAAAGTAAATTTTGTATTTGTTTCTGATAAGATACCTCGTATTGACAAGAAAGTAGGAAGTGTAAAAATAGATCTGCAAACAGTCAGCTCTGAAGTTTCAAAACTGCAAAATAATATAATGTCTAATTTTGATTCAAACTAGATGTTTGTGCATAATTGTAACAATGTTACTTTAAAATGTTAACTAGTTGACTTTGTGCATCAATGCAAAGATCGCTTCCCACCTAACATGCCAGAGTCTGCTAAAGTTAAATTTGTGAAACGTTTTTTGGATGGTGAAGCCCTTACATGGGTGAACCAAAACATTGAACCAAATATTACGTCTTTTGCCGATTTTGGACGCCAATTGTTGGCAAAGGTTTGTTCGGAAAACAAACAGGCAAGAATAAAATCTGAATTTCTTAACGGTAGCAAATATCACACAGGTCTTGCAATTAGCGTGCGAGAATTTTGTGAAAAACAGTTAGGGACATTGTCACATTTGACCAACCTTTTGGTCGAACTGATACAGATTGACGCACTGAAGCGGCGCCTACCACACCGTTTTCAGTGGGGACTTGTATATGGACCAGATGACAGTGTTCACGAATTTTTAGGTTATATAGACAAAATTGACAGTGCATGGCAGAATGATGATAAGACAGTACAATCAAAACCTCAGAAACACTCACAATAGGAATGGGGGTCACAACAATATAATGTACACAGAAATAATAACTGGCATGGTAACAAAAACAATAGTTACAACAGACACGAAAACCATCAAGAACAGAGAAACTGTAACCAGCTTCACAACAGCAATTACAAACAGGGAAACAGGTAACCACCTAGTTGGGAGCCTGTCACTTTGAGATGAATAATTATGGCACAAACCAGGCAAATAGGAGGTTAACGAGACTGAAACATAAAAGCAATCATAAATGTAATGTAAATAGGGACTACTACTTAGATGATACTAGTTATAAGCAAAACTTTAGGGATCACATGTTGAGTGAATCGAATAATGCACATACTCAAGCACCTGATGTAGACAGAGCTTATGGTATGTATGGTATCACAAGCTTGTTTTCTGATGAAGGTAAGGATAATGAGGTATCTATATTAGTAGAAATTGGTAGCCAAAATGAGGAAATAACACCTGACTCTGATAATGAAACAGGTAGCGAATTCAGTAGTGTAACTTCAGGTGTTGAACACTTCGTAGTTAAGGCAGGTGTGCATACAGAAGCATCACCCACAGTTTATTTTGATGATGATTTTGGCAAAGATAGTGTTGTGAAGGATGATGTATTTGATGATATACACACACAGGAGGAGTTAGATGGCATTATTTGTGTTAAAGTTATTGATCATGGTGTTGCAGCTGAAAGTAATTCTGAATGCGAAATTGGTTCATGTGAAGTTATTAAGAGTGCAAACAATGTATTGGTAACAATTTGTATAAAAGAAATCTTAAGTAAATCTACTAATAAGAAGGAACAAGCCAAGTTGGTAGGTGAGAAGATTTTGGAATCTATTATCAGTGAAAATGAAGTTTGTTTAGAAAATAATTAGGAAAGTGAAGTCATCAAATCAGATCCATCCATGAAAGATAATTTGAAGTCTAGTGAAAGGTAAATGTTTCATGTGTATTTGATTCCAGTCATAATGACACTCAATCTTATGGTTGATTCTGACATTGAAACCTGTGGTGAAGAAGATACAACTGAATTAGAAAGTGACTTGCTGGCAGAGAATGTGAATAGTGGCTCAAATATTACTTTAGGTAGCCCTTATGTAGAAATAAGCATTAACAATTGGTCAAGACTTTGTTTGATTGACACTGGCAGTCCCATTAGTAGTATCTCAGCCAAGAATAAAAGACACTGAAAGTTACATGTAATTTCCCATCACAGGTGCACAGATTAAAGGTGCCACTGGCAAGTTTAGTAAGTTAATGAATAAGCATTAATTAAATTTTCTGTTGGCAACATTGATTTTGAACATTGTTGTTTAGTTATTCCAGATCTCAATGAGCAAATGATTTTAGGGATGGACTGGACAGTTAAAGCAAAGGAGAGTTTTGATTGGCAAAATTCAGAATTACTGTTCACTGAACCAAAGGCCAGTATTCAAGGAAAAGTAGTGATCCAGTTAAATTCAAGTACAAACAGTAGCAACCATGTTAGGGAAATAATTTATCCAGAGTGTAGCCATTACATGGATGAAGAGGAAAAGGGATCACAATAACCAGAATTTGGTTGATGATAGTTACACGCTTAACCATATCAGAAAAGGTAAAAGAAGCAAATGACTTAACCGAGTCCGAAAAGCAGGAAAATCGAAATTTTCTCTGGGAAAACTGTAACATTTTTAGTGATCAGCCTGGTAGGGTCAAAGATTATGAACGTCATTTGAAGTTAAAGCCACACGAACCCTTTTCCATTAAGCCTTATGGGGTACCCACCTGTAAAAGGAAAGAAGTGGAGAGGGAACTCCAGAAAACGCAAAAATGAAGAATAGTAGAGAGAAGTCACAGTCCATATAACAGCCTGATGGTTTGTATTTCAAAAAAGGATGATGGTGTTAGGCTGGTACTGGATTCACGTCACCTTAATAAGTTTATAGAAAGAGAGAAAGATCATCCTGAATCCATGGAGGAACTCTTGTACAAATTCAATGATACAAAATATTTTTTTAGCTGGATTTGATCTCAGGTTTTTATCAAATCACATTGGCACAGGATTCAAGGCAGTACACAGCCTTTTTATATAATTGTAAATGATTTCAGTATTGTGTAGTTCCGTTTTGGCTGAATGTGTCTGTAGCTGAGTTTATTCAAGCTTTGGCTCATGTGATTAGGAGTGAACTACTATCTAAACTAATTATTTACGTGGATATGTTAATAACCAGCAAATCTTGGGGGGAACACCTTGATACTTTGTACAAATTAGCCAATAAGTTCAGGCAAGGTGGTATGGCCCTTAAATTAAGTAAATGCAAATTTGGAGTATCAGACTTGAAGTTTTTAGACCATATAATTAACAGAGAAGGCATTCTACCTGCCAGTGATAAAATTTCTGCAATTGTTCAGTTTCCATGTCCAAAGGACAAATAACTGAGGTCATTTTATGGTCTATGTAATTTTTATCGTAAGTATGTCAGCAGCCAAGCTTTAAATGCACCATGTTTGAGAGAGCAATTAAAAAATAACACCATGTGGGAATGGACAGATCAGTGTCAAGCAGGATTCGATAGGATCAAACAACAACTAAATAACAGTCAACTACTCGACAGACCTGACCTTTCACTAGCATTTTGCCTAATGACAGATAGTCCAGATTACGGATTGGGTGTACGTTTGTTTCAACTGAAGGAAATTGATGGAAAATAGAACATCTTTCTATCAGTTGTGCCAGCCGAGATTTGCAGAAACATGAATGTAATTACACAGTCATTGAGATGGAACTACTTGCCATTGTATGGGGTTTCACTAAAAACAGGAACTATATAGCAGGCCATAAAGTCATAGTTTTCACAGATCACGAAGCTCTGTGTTATATACAAGACTGTAAATTTTTCAATAGTAGATTAACCAGGTGGGCCATATTTTTACAACAATTATTTGATTATAGCATTCAGTATATAAAAGGGGATCAGAATGTAATTGCTGATGCTTTGTCTAGATTACCTGTGTGTGGGGGGGGGGGGGGGGGGTGGTCATGAAGAACTATTGGATAACAAAGTGTTTAAAATAATGTACATGAGAGGGATTAAGGGTGAAAAGGAAATTACTAGCATTTACAGTCAGCTTAGGAGATACCAGAACCAGGATGATGATTTGAAACTTGTGAAAAGCCTTATTGGTAAAAATGGTTATGAACAGGTTGGCATGTATTATCAAAACTTTAAAGTTATTTTATTCAGGAGACATAACACTGACTCTGACATCTGGAAGGTTTGTAGGCCTATACAATGTGTTGACGTTTTAATTAAGTACACACATGAGAGCTATGGACTTTGTGGAATCATGAAATTCACTGACAAACTTAAGGAAAATGTCTATTTTAATAATATGTTTAGAAGAGTAAGACAGGTTATACAAAAATGTGATCGGTGTCAAAGAGTAAAAGTCACAAATCAGAAATACCAAGGTTATTTACAAAGTATTGTGCCAAAAGGCAAATGAGAACTGATAGGAATTGATTTGTTTGGTCAATTGCTAAGAACTAAAGAGGGTTATACATATTTGTTTGTAGTTGTTGACTTATTCACTAAACTAGTAAAATTGTATCCACTAAAGAAGGCAACAAGCAGGAAAATTTTAAACTGTTTCTGTAATGATTACTTCACGCAGATTGAAAAACCAAAAGCCATACTTTCAGACAATGGGAGCCAATCTACATCTAATGGTTGGAAAGATTTCATGAAAGATGAAGACATTAAGCACGTCCTTATTTCCGTGTATTCTTCGTCTTGTAACCCAACTGAGTGCTATATGCGTGAAATAGGCAGGCTTTGTAGAAATTACTGCTCTAAGGATCATACAAATTGGTCAAGTTACGTATATGATTTTGAAGATGTTTTGACACCTTACAACATACAACAACTGTCTTTACACCTTATGAATTCCATTTTAACACACCCACAATAAATCTTGTATGAATTACTCAATTTCCCTGTCTGTAATGAGTTAACACTGGACGGGAGAGTGGAAATAGTGAAGAAAAAAATCTGAAATACACTGTGCAAGAGAAAGCTTAAACATGATTAAAAAGCAAAGTTTACACAGTACAATGTAGGTGATTTACTCTTAACCAAAAGTTATGAGAAATCCAAGGCAATCAATAGAGAGATCAACAAATTTTTCGATATTTACATGGGTCCATTTGAAGTTTATGAGAAAAACATCCAAACGCCTACCGACTTATCTATCCCAAATCAAAAAAGCTATTTGGTTTAAGAAATGTCACTCAGTTGAACCTCCCCCCATGAACCATGGACCTTGCCGTTGGTGGGGAGGCTTGCGTGCCTCAGAGATACAGATGGCCGTACCGTAGGTACAACCACAACAAAGGGGTATCTGTTGAGAGGCCAGACAAACATGTGATTCCTGAAGAGGGGCAGCAGCCTTTTCAGTAGTTGCAGGGGCAACAGTCTGGATGATTGACTGATCTGGCCTTGCAACACTAACCAAAACAGCCTTGCTGTGCTGGTACTGCGAACGGCTGAAAGCAAGGGGAAACTACAGCCGTAATTTTTCCCGAGGACATGCAGATTTACTGTATGATTAAATGATGATGATGTCCTCTTGGGTAAAATATTCCAGAGGTAAAATAGTCCACCATTCGGACCTCCGGGCGGAGACTACTCAGGAGGACATCGTTATCAGGACAAAGAAAACTGGCGTTCTACGGATTGGAGCGTGGAATGTCAGATCCCTTAATCAGACAGGTAGGTTAGAACATTTAAAAAGGGAAATGGGTAGGTTAAAGTTAGATATAGTGGGAATTAGTGAAGTTCGGTGGCAGGAAGAGCAAGACTTTTGGTCAGGTGAATACAGGGTTATAAATAAAAGATCAAGTAGATGTAATACAGGAGTAGGTTTAATAATGAATAGGAAAATAGGAGTGCGGGTAAGGTACTACAGACAGCATAGTGAACGCATTACTGTGGCTAAGATAGACACGAAGCCCATACCTACTACAGTAGTATAAGTTTATATGCCAACTAGCTCTGCAGATGATGAAGAAATTGATGAAATGTTTAATGAGATAAAAGAAATTATTCAGGTAGTGAAGGGAGATGAAAATTTAATAGTCATGGGTGACTGGAATTCGAGAGTGGGAAAAGGGAGAGTAGGAAACATAGTAGGTGAATATGGATTGGGGTTAAGAAATAAAAGAGGAAGCCGTCTGGTAGAATTTTGTACAGAGCACAACTTAATCATAGCTAACACTTGGTTCAAGAATCATAAAAGAAGGCTGTATACATGGAAGAAGCCTGGAGATACTAAAAGGTATCAGATAGATTATATAATGATAACAAAGAGATTTAGGAACCAGGTTTTAAATTGTAAGACATTTCCAGGGGCAGATGTGGACTCTGAGCACAATCTATTGTTTATGACCTGTAGGTTAAAACTGAAGAAACTGCAAAAAGGTGGGAATTTAAGGAGATCGCACGTGGATAAACTGAAAGAACCAGAGGTTGTACAGAGTTTCAGGGAGAGCATAAGGGAACAATTGACAGGAATGGGGAAAAGAATTACAGTAGAAGAAGAATGGGTAGCTTTGAGGGATGAAGTAGTGAAGGCAGCAGATGATCAAGTAGGTAAAAAGATGAGTGCTAGTAGAAATCCTTGGATAACAGAAGAAATATTGAATTTAATTGATGAAAGGAGAAAGTATAAAAATGCAGTAAATGAAGCAGGCGAAAAGGAATACAAACGTCTCAAAAATGAGAGTGACACGAAGTGCAAAATGGCTAAGCAGGGATGGCTAGAGGACAAATGTAAGGATGTAGATGCTTATCTCACTAGGAGCAAGATAGGTACTGCCTACAGGAAAATTAGAGAGACGACCTTTCAAGAAAAGAGAGCCACTCGTATGAATATCAAGAGCTTTGATGGAAACCCAGTTCTAAGCAAAGAATGGAAAGCAGAAAGGTGGAATGAGTATATAGAGGGTCTATACAAGGGCGATGTACTTGAGGACAACATCATAGAAATGGAAGAGGATGTAGATGAAGATGAAATGGGAGATACAATACTGCATGAAAATTTTGACAGAGCACTGAAAGACCTGAGTCGAAACAAGGCCCCGGGAGTAGACAACATTCCATTAGAACTACTGACGGCCTTGAGAGACCCAGTCCTGACAAAACTCTACCATCTGGTGAGCAAGATGTATGAGACAGACGAAATACCCTCAGACTTCAAGAAGAATATAATAATTCCAATCCCAAAAAAAGCAGGTGTTGACAGATGTGAAAATTTGCCGAACTATCAGTTTAATAAGTCACAGCTGCAAAATACTAACGCGAATTCTTTACAGACGAATGGAAAAACTGGTAGAAGCCGACCTTGGTGAAGATCAGTTTGGATTCCGTAGAAATGTTGGAACACGTGAGGCAGGACTGACCTTACGACTTATCTTAGAAGAAAGATTAAGGAAAGGCAAACGTATGTTTCTAGCATTTGTAGACTTGGAGAAATCTTTTGACAATGTTGCCTGGAATATTCTCTTTCAAATTCTAAAGGTGGCAGGGGTAAAATACAGGGAGCGAAAGGCTATTTACAATTTGTACAGAAACCAGATGGCAGTTATAAGAGTCGAGGGTCACAAAAGGGAACCAGTGGTTAGGAAGGGAGTGAGACAGGGTTGTAGCCAATCCTCAACGTTATTCAATCTGTATATTGAGCAAGCACTAAAGGAAACAAAAGAAAAATTCAGAGTAGGTATTAAAATCCATGGAGAGGAAATAAAAACTTTGAGGTTTGCCGATGACATTGTAATTCTGTCAGAGACAGCAAAGGACTTGGAACAGCTGTTGAACGGAATGGACAGTGTCTTGAAGGGAGGATATAAGATGAACATCGACAAAAGCAAAACAAGGGTAATGGAATGTAGTCAAATTAACTCGGGTGATGCTGAGGGAATTAGATTAGGAAATGAGACATTTAAAGTAGTAAAGGAGTTTTGCTATTTGGGGAGCAAAATAACTGATGATGGTCGAAGTAGTGAGGATATAAAATGCAGACTGGCAATGGCAGAGAAAGTGCTTCTGAAGAAGGAAATTTGTTAACATCGAATCTGGAGTGTCCGGAAATCGTTTCTGAAAGTATTTATATGGAGTGTAGCCATGTATTGAAATGAAACATGGACGATAAATAGTTTAGACAAGAAGAGAATAGAAGCTTTCAAAATGTGATGCTACAGAAGAATGGTGGAATTGGATGGGTAGATCACATAACTAATGAGGAGGTATTGAATAGAATTGGGGAGAAGGAGTTTGTGGCACAACTTGAAGAAGGGACCGCTTGGTAGAACACGTTCTGAGGCATCAGGGAATCACAAATTTAGCATTGGAGGGCAGTGTGGAGGGTAAAAATCGTAGAGGGAGACCAAGAGATGAATACACTTGGCAGATTCAGAAGGATGTAGGTTGCAGTAAGTACTAGGAGATGAGGAAGCTTGCACAGGATAGGAGATGAAGAAGCTTGCACAGGATAGAGTAGCATGGAGAGCTGCATCAAACCAGTCTCAGGACTGAAGACCACAACAACAACAACTCAGTTGAAACTTTATGTGCAATAATTGGGAATCCCTCATGGGGGAACACAATCTTTGAGTACTATGTGTGTGGCTTATGCAAGGTGCCCCAGCTAATGTGACATTTTCTTCTCAAAAACACTGATGTCACATTCTACGATACCTTTTGACACACAAACTTCCAACAATACATATGTTAATGTTTTGTACCTATGTTTGCTTATATTTGTTATGTAAGATTTTCATGTGATTTAATTTTTAGTATAGGATACATTTTGTTTTGATTGAGTAATCTGCATCATCAGATGTATTGATAATTTGACATTTACATCCTACAGATTGTGACTATTACTGATTTGTGAGGACTATGATTTGAACTTACGTTGCGAAGAAAAACCAGTATGTATTTTCTAGTGAGGAATAGCTACACAGACAACAGACCATACTGTATTTATATCAGCATATCCAGAAATGAAAGGTGAATTGTGTGAAGATACACTAAGCTTATTAAAACACACTTAAAATTTTTATGGTACATTTGTGCAGTTAAGAAGAACTATATACATCTTTTCACTGTTTTTATCTTATATATATTATTCACATGGATGTAATTACTGTGTTTTGCTTTCACATGCCATTATACAATTGACAACTGAATTTTTGTGTTACTATATATAAGAATGCATGTGATGTTGAAAGACGTTATGATTTATGAAGGGGTTGAAGTGATTTATGCTGTTAATAAGGGACTATCACCATTGTCTTGAAATAAGGTAAGTGATGTTGTGATTTGTATTAAGGATTTGAGGTTGCAGAGTCATTCCTGTTTCTGATTCACATGAATTGATATTTACGGTTTATTGATGGAATATGGTTTGATTTGATATTGCATTTTCGTAGGGGTGTTATGATTATGATGATGATGATGATGACGTTGACGATGACAATAGGTTTAGGTTATATGATATGCGATGCTGCTGAGGTGGTATTCAACCCTCATTTATTAATGGTTTCGATGATTCGTTTAATTGAGAGGATTATGATGGTGATGGTACTGTCCAGTTCCACATAACGGAACTAACGAATCATTTGAATCGCATGAAGTAGAACTCTTATACATTTTAATTGAAAGAAAAGGCTGATGTGATTTTAAACCTGAGAGTTATTTTGAACAACTATGACAACACATAGCACACAAATCACATTGAAAAACTATTATTTTACATTACTCACATCCCACAAGACACAATCTGGATATTATTTGGTATTGAGGTGTAGGAAATGACAACTTTAATAGACAGACTGAGGACTTTGACGAAATGAAATATATTACGCCATGTGACAAGGTTCTGGATTTTTTCTTACAGAATCTCCTTACTGCAAGGTTGCTAACTATAGCACAATTACATTTTCACTTGCTTAAGTGTATCTTGCCACTTTCAGGAATTTTATTGACGTAATAATTATTTTGTCACAATTTATAAAATCTTGAAGCTGTTTCTCAGTGTTAATTTGATCTGATTTTCTGGATGTCTGGCAAACATTTTGAAACATTATTGCATTTGATGTACAAAGCCAAGAAATATTGACTATACATAGTATTAGATTAGATTAATTCTAGTTCCATGGATCATTTATACAATATTTCGTAATGTTGTGGAACAAGTCAAATTTTCCAATACATGACATAATTAAATTAATTTAACAACATACTTAAGTTAATATAACAACTTTTTTATTTTTTGTATTTTTATTTATTTTTTTATAATTTTTTGTTTGCTTTTTTTTCTTAATTTATATCTAAAACTTCCTCTAGGAGTAGAAGGAGTTGTCATTCAGAAATTCTTTTAATTTCTTCTTAAATACTTGTTGGTTATCTGCCAGACTTTTGATACTATTTGGTAAGTGACCAAAGACTTTAGTGGCAGTATAATTCACCCCTTTCTGTGCCAAAGTTAGATTTAATCTTGCATAGTGAAGATAATCCTTTCTCGTGGTATTGTAGTTATGCACACTGCTATTACTTTTGAATTGGGTTTGGTTGTTAATAACAAATTTCATAAGAGAGTATATATACTGAGAAGCTACTGTGAATATCCCTAGATCCTTAAATAAATGTCTGCAGGATGATCTTGGGTGGACTCCAGCTACTATTCTGATTACACGCTTTTGTGAAATAAATACTTTATTCCTCAGTGATGGATTACCCCAAAATATTATGCCATATGAAAGCAATGAGTGAAAATAGGCGTAGTAAGCTAATTTACTGAAATGTTTATCACCAACATTTTGCAATGACCCTTATTTCATAAGTAGCTGAACTCAAATGTTTCAGCAGATCATCAATGTGTTTCTTCCTATTTAATCTCCCCTCAATGGACACACCTAAAAATTTGGAATATTCTACCTTAGCTATATGCTTCTGATTAAGGTCTATATTTATTAATGGCGTCATACCATTCACTGTACGGAACTGTATGTACTGTATCTTATCAAAATTCAGTGAGAGTCTGTTTACAAGGAACCACTTATTAATTTTCTGAAAGGCAGTATTGACTATTTCATCGGTTAATTCTTGTTTGTCAGGTGTGATCACTATACTTGTATCATCAGCAAAGAGAACTAACTTTGCCTCTTCATGAAATGGCAAGTCATAAATACATATTAAGAACAACAAAGTACCCAAGACTGACCCTTGTGGGGCCCCATTCTTGATAGTTCCCCAGTTTGAGGAATGTGCTGATCTTTGCATATTATGAGAATTGCTTATTTCAACTTTCTGCACTCTTCCAGTTAGGTACGAATTGAACCATTTGTGCATTGTCCCACTCATGCCACAATATTTGACCTTGTCTAGCAGAATTTCATGATTTACACAATCAAAAGCCTTTGAGAGATCACAAAAAATCCCAATGGGTGGTGTTTGGTTATTCAGATCATTCTAAATTTGATTGGTGAAATCATATATGGCATTTTCTGTTCAAAACCTTTCTGGAAACCAAATTGACATTTTGTTAGTACTTCATTTTTACAGATATGTGAAGCTACTCTGGAATACATTAGTTTCTCAAAAATTTTGGATAAAGCTGTTAGAAGGGAGATTGGACAGTAATTGTTGACATCAGATCTATCCCCCTTTTTATGCAAAGGTATAACAATAGCATATTTCAGTCTATCAGGGAAAATGCCCCATTCCAGAGAGCTATTACACAGCTGGCTGAGAATCTTTCTTACCTGTTGAGAAAAAGCTTTTAGCATTTTGCTGGAAATGCCATCAATTCCATGTGAGTTTTTGCTTTTAATCAATTTATTATTTTCCTAATTTCAGAGGGAGAAGTGGGTGAGATTTCAATCGTATCAAATTGCATAGGTATGGCCTCTTCCATTAACAGCCTAGCATCTTCTAATGAACACCTAGATCCTACTATATCCACAGCATTTAGAAAATGATTATTAAAAATATTTTCAACTTCTGACTTTTTGTTCGTAAAGTTTTCATTCAGTTTGATAGTAATATTCAGATAATTGTGACAACAACCCGGACTGGATATAAATGAACAGTTTCTATACTGTCACAATATAAATATACAAATATAATTTTGAATATTCATGTTTGATAAGATTTGTAAAATATTTTATGGTGTTGTATACTGTTAAGATAAATTTTATTCTTCTGTCTTTTATATGATGATATTATTCTAGAACATGTCATATGGACACTTTAAAAGTGCAACATAATCAATCCAATCAAATTTGTGATTTGTTAGCTTAGTTGTGTTTAAGTGTTTGAAGGAGGGAAAATTAATGGACGCTCTAGAAGTGATAGTTTTGGAAAAACATTCATTCAGAAAATTTGATGTAAATATTGATTTTGTACAAGTTTGGAATTTTTGTTAATCTCATATTTCCAATTCTTGTTTTCTTGATGTATATGTTTGTAGCTATTTGGAAAATTTATCTGTATGTAAAGTTTCATGATCAAATTTTGTACCTTTTAAGATATATGCAGTTTGTGTTATTTTGTCCTACTAGTACTGTACCACATCAATCACACTAATATTTCTGCGAGAAGAGTTTTGTCTATCAGGCTAGGCAAAACTCTTCGGTGGGTATTGAAATATTACTGTATCTCATTGCTACCTATCAGAACCCCTCGGAGAGCATTAAAGATGAACCCCAGTCCTAATTGTCCAGTTGTAAAGTGACCTGTTTCCAAATTACATACAAAAAAAAAAAAAAAAAAAAAAAACACTACTTCAGTATACCTATAATTCGAAAATGATGCTTTGCTGACTAACATTGTTCTTATGTGAGAAACATAATATAAATGTGAGATTAATACTGCAACTAACCGAAAGAAATGTAGCACATGGTCAGGATGTACCAGTAAACCTATCAGTATAAAATTACTACAGCAAATTAAATAGAACATATAAATAAAGCATGTTAATTGAATCTCTGATATACGTTAGCACTAAAATTCAGGCACTAGTTGATTTGTTATAAACAAACTTAGAAATGTAATTGTTATCTGTAACATAATTGGTCAGAAAATGTTATATTAACTCGTAACTTAAGTTGAAAATTGGTTAACCTTGTTCAGCACTGAGATTATAAATTTTTAGCAATGTATAGCTCATATTCAGTTTAATTTTTAACTGTGATTTTACCTAAAATTGTAATTTTCGTTGTAGGTAATTGTTAACAAAAGAATAAATAGAGGTCACGCAGGCGCCTTGGGGCACTCGTTTTTTGGCTAGGGTTGCGAGCAAATGTATTGTAGGCTCACTTGTTTGTTGATTGTTGTGAACTCTGTGTCATTTAATGTCAACTTTGGGTACATGTGATGTAACCGGTACAGTTCACCAGGCTCAGACACCAGAGCCCTGGAAATATATTGGTATTAAAACTGAACTGTACTTTGGAATTTATTTGGGAGTCTTCCGCAATCCTTTTCATAGGCTGCACAGCGACGAGACTTGAATCCAGGAATTTTACAAAACCCCGAGAACTAAACAACTCTCAATGTTGGTAGATTGACGTGAAAACAACAGCACATCGACGGGGAATTTCACTCAAAACATTTGCAACACGGAGGTGGGAAAAATTTAAACATCTCAGCACTTGTGTGTCCCAGGCTGGCAGGTCAGCAGCAGTGGCGGTGATCCCGCTGGTAGTCCTTGTCGTGGAGCTCGGTGGCGTACTTGGTAGCATTGTGGGCACAGCTTGTGTCACACGGCGTCAGTAACGGGTGCAAGGAAGCGGTGCAGGGGTGGGGTCGTGCCCATGTGTGACAGCTGGGTGACCTGCTTACGAGCATCCATGAGCTTGGCTTGCATGGTGGCGATGCATAAGCGGAGGGCTTCTTTGCTGTCCCGAAGTTCAGCGTTGTGTGATCTAAGAAAGAGCACTGCAACAGCAGTTTCAGCTAGCTCACACAGTAGAGTGCAGCTCTTGGATGAGAGGGAAGAGATATCCGAATCAGTGGTACAGTCTAGCGAGTTAATGGTTAGTGTACCTCGTTGTAGGTTGGGTGACAGCGCGTGCGCTAAGAGAAAATATACCCCGAGCATGGATTCATCCACATCTGTGATAACGAAAGTCCCCTGTAAAGGGGGTATTAATATCCTGCAGTTTAAGGTGTAAATTAGTTATTTCATGAGATTGGATCAGGGAATTATTGGCAGCTCAAAGTGGGGAGCAAGGGTGACGCTCGAATTTAATACCTGTGGAAAAAGATATCACACTAACGTCGGCCTCCGTTTCGACTAGAAATGAAAGGCAAGACACTGCGTCTTTCATGTACAAGTGTCCTGGCGCGTGAGGTGAAGAAGTATTAAGTGATAGGCATCTATGCAGTGCAACGCGGCCCATAGCGCCTGAATTGGATTGCGTTGTTAGTTTGGGTATGTGCATGGTGAATGACATTCCTCAGCCATGTGGCCAAAGCAGGAATGGAAACAACACCAAGTGGGATGGCGTGCAGCATCGTCTGTCATGCTGGCTGAGGTTGAAGTGGCAGTGGAGGGAGTCTTGTTTGTAGACTCCTCTGACAGTGGCGTTGCAGTAGTGCTGGTAGTAGAGGAGTTATGGTGGCAGGTGCTGCCAGGTGGCGTTGGGTCCACGCGCATGTACAGAGTGATTCGTGCGCACTCTGTACCGCACAATGGAAACTGCTGCCAGGTGTGCCGACGCCTGAGGCCCCCTTGGGGGTATATGTGGTGGGGGGGGGGCAGAATGTTGTAAACAAGGTCTGCGATCTTCAGTTTAGCATCTCATGTGGCCGAAGGAAGTTTGAGCAACCAGATACGCCAAAGGGTAACGTCCGGCATGTGATGTGTGTGTCAATCATGGTGCAGAGATGATGCCAGAGCTGCGACGGGGATCTGGAATCCAGCGAGTCATGACTGTTGAGTCAGATAGCTTCCTCTGTCGATGTGGATAGTTGCTCAAGGATGGTGCATCGGGTGAATGTATATTTGTCCATATTGGGGCGGGGGGAGCAAAGCCACAGTGTCGCAGATCAGGTCCTGTTCATCATGGAGGTGACATAGTAAGCAAAGGAACTTCGAGTTGTCACCAGCGATGCTATGTAGCTGCAGGACGTGGTCGACCAAGGCAAACCATGTGTGTGGGTGGTCCTCGCGAAGGGGTAGTAGCTTAGGCCAATGGATGGGGAAGTGTGGACGTAACTGTTTGTCAGAAACCGTCACTCCCTGTCCACAGCTCTGCACTGTAATTGGCTTGGGTGCAGTAGCAGTGCACCAGCTTCTGATACTGTCAGTGGCACATGGTACGGCTGGCTCGACCTTGGTCAAGAAATCAACGAGTTGGGCATTCAGCGGAGTAATGCCAACAGGCGTAAAATGACAGATTACAGTTTTCAGCCCCCTCCACTGCAGGTGCATTAAAACGGTTAAAATCACCTGATTTTTGTGGAACACACGCGGCATTTAATGGTGTGTGCCATCGGAAACACTTGTAAAGTGGATGCTGGTAGTTTGAGGCTGAGGGGAGGGGGTTATTAGGGGGGCTGGTGCAAAATCCAGAGTTCCGGGATAAACATGACATTTGCTGTCTTGAGCGTCCAGCTCGATTTGTACCACCACCGATTTGGGTGGAAAGTTCACACTAGCATTTGGGAAACCCGTAAACATAGTCACTGGGGTGTGAGCACATTGTATTGGCTGTTGTTGAGCACTTAGAACATGTGGAAGGTTCATTTTCGGTGTGAAATATTCACATTCAAAGTTGTGTGTGGAAAAAACGTTCTGTTGCTATGGAACACTGCCACACAACTGCTGACTCATGTACAGTAATGAAAAGTTATTGTTCATATCTGATTCCGTCACACGTGGCTGTGGGGATGTAGAAGCACTGTTCTGTTGAGTACAATTAGTCGGTGTGTTCGGGAACTGCATCAAATTATTGCGAACACAAGGTGGGTAATTGCAAAACCGTACCGTAGCATCCGTTGGAAAACCTAGTAGGCACGTGTGCGGTGTAGCTGGCGGCAAGCGATCCATTGTGTACCGCTCGACAGTACGAGAGTTCGTTGCAGCACTCGCGAACAAAATTCGGCTCACCTGTATGGGTTTAGTGTTGTAGTATTGCCAGATCCAACGATGTACACTATACCCCATGTAATAAGCACTATTTTATTATACCGAAGCAAATATATGTACTGTTTTGCATGCGGCCACAAACTGATCACAAAGAGCTTCCCAAAACAAAGATATTATTGGTCAATAGTCACCACATACTTATACATTTTGCAGTACAATTTATATTCACAATTATCTGATCCAAGGCAGTAGCAGTAGTTTTTGTGATTCTTGTTGGGATTGTTATAGTCTGTTTTAAGTTGAAAGTATCTGTGAGGTTGAGCATAGTTCTTTTCTTTTGCTGGTTCCAAGAAAATCAATGTTGAAGTCCCCACAAAGCACTATTGATTTTTTTGTCTAGATAAAGCCTGTTTAGTACATATTGGAGCTTATTTAGAAATCAGTCAAAATTTCCATTTGGGAAGCGATAAATACATGCTACAACTGTAGTTGCCTCACTGTCTTAAATGAGTGCCAGCTCCAAGTCTCTTTCTGCACTGAGATGTTGAAACTTATTGATTGATTTATATCTTAAGCCATGCTTGATGAAAATTGTGGTACCTCCATTTTTATAGCTGTTTCTACAGAAATAATTTGCTAGTGTGTATCCTGGTATAGCAAAAGAGCCAATTTGGTCAGTATTTAGCCACTGTTCTGTAATGCCCAGAACATTAATAAAGTTAAGTTCTGTACTTAGTAAGATCTCTACATTTAAAACTTTTTTGTTATTGACTGAATATTTTGATGGCAAACAGAAATATGTTTGTTGCTGTAATTGATTTGATTACCAGTACCAGGATTTACATTTACATTTGAGATTTCTATGGATATTTTTATTGTATCACTGACATTCTTGCTTGGTAAGGATCTGTCCATAAAAAACCATCAGTGTGGGAGCCTGCAGTCTTCTTCTGCATTGATGGAGTCTGCTTTTTTTCTTCCAGTGTGCTGTTCTCCACTTCTGCATAACAGGGAGATTATTGCAGTTTTGGCAAACAGAGAAGGTATGATGATGTATCTGTTTTCTCTGATGCTGTATGTCTTATCTCCGATTTCTTGACAACACATGTGTTTATTTTTTCCACAACAAGCTGCTTCCCTATCACATTTAAGTGTAGTCCATGTCTAGTGAGGAATCTACGCCCTATACCACTCTCATCAATGGCTTCTACATTTTCATATTGTGTGCTTATTTTTGAGAGTAACACGTTTTTAGCACTTCTCCCTCTTTTTACACACAAGTGGTGGTAGGTTGTATGGGTATGGAATAGTCATTAACAGGACATTTGTATGAGTCAAGTATCCTAAACATTTGTTTAATTCATCAGTAGTTTTTGGAGTTTCATTTTTAAATACGTCACTTGCTTCTCCAAACAAGACGATAAAATTATTATGAGTAAATTTGCCAACTTCAGGCAGGTGGACAAGATTTCCTGTTCCAGACATGGGAGCACCAGGCTTAACAATTGCTGTTGTTTTTTCAGATATTCTGTCACTGATTCGATGGTGACCAAAACAATGAGGTTGGCATCACACTATCAAAAAATGATGACACTGGTAATATAACTAATCTTGATTTCACTTTTATGAAGCTCGATGAGACAATTTCTCAGTTCTCACTGGGAAACGTTTTTTCAAATAGTGAACCTAAAGAGCACAGCAGAGAAAATTCCTTTGATTACTTGCTCATGACATCTTGAATGCAAGAACAGGAAAAAGTTCGTAAAAGCAATGTAAGTACGAGCGAGACACACAATTTGAAATAACGCATGTAACAAATAACACAACAGTTTACAAAACAACAGGAGTTTCAGGAAAGTATAACACAAGAACTCAAGGGTATAGGACAACAGTTTACACAGCAAAATCAGGCACTTAATGATTTCAAGAATAATATTAGTCAACAGTTCAGTGAGGTGAGCAAAACTATACGCACCGAATTATCTGACAAATTGTCTGGGAAACTGAAAGGGCTATGTAAACAACTAAGACAAGAAATAAATACTGACATATCTTGCAATATAAATACATCAACAGAAAGAGTATCATCCAGAGATGATGAACAGGAACAACTTGCAGATGAGTTACAGAACCTTGTTATTGTTGTTGTTGTTGTGGTCTTCAGTCCTGAGACTGGTTTGATGCAGCTCTCCACGCTACTCTATCCTGTGCAAGCTTCTTCATCTCCCAGTACCTTCTGAATCTGCTTAGTGTATTCATCTCTTGGTCTCTCTCTACAACTTTTACCCTCCACGCTGCCCTCCAATACTAAATTGGTGATCCCTTGATGTCTCAGAACATGTCCTACCAACCGATCCCTTCTTCTAGTCAAGTTGTGCCACAAGCTCCTCTTCTCCCCAATTCTATTCATTACCTCCTCATTAATTATGTGATCTGCCCATCTAATCTCCAGCATTCTTCTGTAGCACCACATTTTGAAAGCTTCTATTCTCTTCTTGTCTAAACTATTTATCGTCCATGTTTCACTTCCATACATGGCTACACTCCATACAAATACTTTCATAAACGACTTCCTGCCACTTAAATCTATACTCAATGTTAACAAAGTTCTCTTCTTCAGAAACACTTTCCTTGCCATTGCCAGTCTACATTTTATATCCTCTACTTCGACCATCATCAGTTATTTTACCCCCTAAATAGCAAAACTCTTTTATTATTTTAAGTGTCTCATTTCCTAATCTAATTCCCTCAGCATCACCCGACTTAACTCGACTACATTCCATTATCCTCGTTTTGCTTTTGTTGATGTTCATCTTATATCCTCCTTTCAAGACATGATCCATTCCGTTCAACTGCTCTTGCAAGACCTTTGCTGTCTCTGACGGAATTACAATGTCAGAGGCGAACCTCAAGGTTTTTATTTCTTCTCCGTGGATTTTAATACCTACTCCGAACTTTTCTTTTGTTTACTTTATTGCTTGCTCAATATACAGATTGAATTACATCGGGGACAGGCTACAACCCTGTCTCACTCCCTTCCCAACCACTGCTTCCCTTTCATGTCCCTCGACTCTTATAACTGCCATCTGGTTTTTGTACAAATTGTAAATAACCTTTCACTACCTGTATTTTACCCCTACCACCTTCAGAATTAGAAAGAGAGTATTCCAGGCAAAATTTTCAAAAGCTTTCTCTGAGTCAACAAATGCTAGAAATGTAGGTTTGCCTTTCCTTAGTCTTTCTTCTAAGAGAAGTCGTAGGTTCAGTATTGCCTCACTTGTTCCAATATTTCTGCGGATCCAAACTGATCTTCCCCGAGGTCGGTTTCTATCAGTTTTTCCATTCGTCTGTAAAGAATTCACATTAGTGTTTTGCAGCTGACTTATTAAACTGATAGTTCAGTAATTTCACATCTGTCAACATCTGCTTTCTTTGGGTTTGGAATTATTATATTCTTCTTGAAGTCTGAGGGTATTTCGCCTGTCTCATACATCTTGCTCACCAGATGGTAGAGTTTTGTCAGGACTGGCTCTCCCAAGGCTGTCAGTAGTTCTAATGGAATGTTGTCTACTCCGGGGGCCTTGTTTCGACTCAGGTCTTTCAGTGCTCTGTCAAATTCTTCACGCAGTATCATATCTCCCACTTCATCTACATCCTCTTCTATTTCCATAATATTGTCCTCAAGTACATCACCCTTGTATAGACCCTCTATATACTCCTTCCACCTTTCTGTTATCCCATCTTTGCTTAGAACTGGGTTTCCATCACAGCTCTAGATATTCATGCAAGTGGTTCTCCTTTCTCCAAAGGTCTCTTTAATTTTCATGTAGGCAATATGTCCTCTAGCCATCCCTGCTTAGTCATTTTGCACTTCCTGTCAATATCCTTTTTGAGACGTCTGTATTCCTGTTTGCCTGCTTCATTTACTGTATTTTTATATTTTCTCCTTTCATCAATTAAATTCAACATTTCTTCTGTTACCCAAGGATTTCTACTAGCCCTTGTCTTTTTACCTATTTGATCCTCTGCTGCCTTCACTATTTCAACCCTCAAAGCTACCCATTCTTCTTCTACTGTATTCCTCCCCCCCCCCCCCCCCTCCTTGTCAATTGTTCCCTTATGCTCTCCCTGAAACTCTGTACAACCTCCACTTCTTTCAGTTTATCCAGGTCCCATCTCCTTAAATTCCCACCTTTTTGCAGTTTCCTCAGTTTTTATCTACAGTTCATAACCAATAGGTTGTGGTCAGAGTCCACATCTGCTCCTGGAAATGTCTTACAATTTAAAACCTGGTTCCTAAATCTCTGTCTTACCATTATATAGTCTATTTGATACCTTTTAGTATCTCCAGGGTGTGTCGATGTATACAACCTTCTTTCATGATAATTGAACCAAGTGTTTGCTATGATTAAGTTGCTCTGCACAAAATTCTACCAGGCAGCTTCCTCTTTCATTTCTCTCCCCCAATCCATATTCACCTATGCTTCCTTCTCTCCTTTTTCCTACTATCGAATTCCAGTCACCCGTGACTATTAAATTTTCATCTCCCTTCACTACCTGAATAATTTCTTTTATCTCATCATACATTTCATCAATTTCTTTGTCATCTGCAGAACTAGTTGGCATATAAACTTGCACTACTGTAGTAGGCATGGGCTTCATGTCTATCTTGGCCACAATAATGTGTTCACTATGCTGTTTGTAGTAGCTTACCCGTACTCCTATTTTTTTTATTCGTTATTATACCTACTCCTTCATTACCCCTATTTGATTTTGTATTTATAACCCTGTATTCACTTGACCAAAAGTCTTGTTCCTCCTGCCACGAACTTCACTAATTCACTAACCTATCCATTTCCCTTTTTAAATTTTCTAACCTACGTGCCCAATTAAGGGATCTGACATTCCACACTCCGATCCATAGAACACCAGTTTTCTTTCTCCTGATAACGACGTCCTCTTGAGTAGTCCCCGCCCAGAGATCTGAATGGGGGACTATTTTACCTCCGGAATATTTTACCCAAGAGGATGCCATCATCATTTAATCATACAGTAAAGCTGCATGTCCTCGGGAAAAATTACGGCTGTAGTTTCCCCTTGCTTTCAGCCATTCACAGTACCAGAACAGCAGCAAGGCCATTTTGGTTAGTGTTACAAGAGGACGCTATCATCATTTAATAATATGGTAAAGCTGCATACCCTCGGGAAAAATTACGGCTGTAGTTTCTCCTTGCTTTCAGCCATTCACAGTACCAGAACAGCAGCAAGGCCATTTTGGTTAGTGTTACAAGGCCAGATCAGTCAGTCATCCAGACTGTTGCCCCTCCAACTACTGAAAAGACTGCTGCCCCTCTTCAGGAACCACACGTATGTCTGGCCTCTCAACAGATACCATTGTGTTGTGGTTGTACCTTTGTACGGCTATCTGTATCATTGAGGCACGCAAGCCTCCCCACGAACAGCAAGGTCCATGGTTCATGGGAACCTTTGTGAAGCATATTCTCAAATTCGGGAGATTCAATCCCAAGTGGATGTTTCAATAAAAAATGTGATGAATGCAGTCAATGAGCTGCAAGGTGTGTGCAAAAACTTACCTACATAAGTACTAAAGTTAAATCTAAGAGTGGACCAGTTAAGTGTAGAGTCAACATGTTCCAAAACAAAAAATAACCAGAGAGGTAAGATATGTGCATATGTGAAGGAAATAACTGAAAAAGCTGAAGCCGGTATGTTGGATAAGAGCAGCACCGTTGCTGAAAAGGTAGTGTCAGAGTGCAAAAATTATGTAGATACAGCAGAAGAAGTTCTAAAAGAGAAAGAAAGTCAATTTCTATCTAAAATATATTCAGATTTAAAGGAAGCAGATGAAAGGTTATGAGGCAGTATTGCTAAAACTAATAACATTCCAAGACAGCATTTGACAGGAAACAAACCCATAGAAACTTTCTCCGGATAACGACAATATGTGGCAAGCTCGTTGAAGGAAAATAGCGAAGGTTACAGAATGCAGCAAGTGTTGCTGCAGCTGTACCTGTTGAGCAAGTGCAGTTGCTGTGTGCTATGCCTCAAGTGAACATAAATATGCCTGTTATTGACAGTGCAGCATGTTAGTCAATATTACTGGCAGATAAGGGATTACTTAGGCATCGAAAATTTCCGGGATTTACCCCTGAAGGGGAAAGAACAAACCCTGTAGTTTTTATGAGAGCATTTCGAAATGTTTTACCTTGTACCTGAACAGAAGCCCAGAAAATTAGATTTGTTGTTGGATACACACAGGACGATGTTCTGCTATGGGATACAGACAGGGTGGAACATTATCACTACTATGAACAGTTTGAGAGAGCCTTTCTAAATAAATATCGGTCTGAGGCCATACGAGGCTCAGATGTAAAATATTCAACCCAGCTCCATTCAGGAGTAAACATGGAAGCTTAAGAGACTATTTTGAAAAATATTTGAATAAAACCATACACTAGAAGAACCCGGTATCTCAAGTAGATGTGCTGAAAATTTTAAAGATCATCTTCCTGCCCACGTTAGGGAAAAACTCATTATCATTCCAGAACACGACACTGAATACTTTCTATCTGTACAAATACGCCTGTTATTGACAGCGCAGCATGTTAGTCAACATTACTGGCAGATGAGGGATTACTTAGGCATCGACAATTTCCAGGATTTACCTCTGAAGGAGAAAGAACAAACCCTGTAGTTTTTGTGAGAGCATTTCGAAATGTTTTACCTTGTACCTGAACAGAAGCCCAAAAACTTAGATTTGTTGTTGTATACACACAGGATGATGTTCTGCTATGGGCTACAGACATGGTGGAACATTATCACTACTATGAACAGTTTGAGAGAGCCTTTCTAAATAAATATCGGTCTAAGGCCATACAAGAGAGGCTCAGACGTAAAATATTCAACCCAGCTCCATTCAGGAGTAAACATGGAAGCTTAAGAGACTATTTTGAAAAATGTTTGAATAAAACCATACACTAGAAGAACCAGGTATCTCAAGTAGATGTGCTGAAAATTTTAAAGATCATCTTCCTGCCCACATTAGGGAAAAACTCATTACCATTCCAGAACACGACACTGAATACTTTCTATCTGTACTGGACACAATAGATTTGATATACGAATAGAGACCAGTACAACCCAAGCCTTTTAATATGCAGACAGTGCCACAGAGATTTACGGATCAACAAGTGAACAACGGATTCGTAGTACAACACAGTGGCAAGCTTACCCCATACAGACCTATGGCTATGGTAACAGTAATCACAACGGCAATGGCAAAAGTCGTAAATTCAAGGGCGGATATAAAGAAATGGGAAAAAATTTAACTAAAACAACTACAATGGCAAGTAGAGTATAGCCAGCCTGTGCAATATGTACAGACACAAGCTACCGGCAGTAATCAGCTGATTGCTTGGCAAACACAAAACAATACCAGACATTTGAGTAATCCGCAGACAGTGGAATTCGGCCAGCAAGGTAATGCACATACGCTGAATAACATGCAAAGGCAAAGACAATTTCAGTCGAGAGCCTCACAGGATACTAATTGACAGAATCAATCACCAACAGTCCATATAATAGAGGTTACGTTTAACCCAGAGGCCGATGCCTCCGTGACACAGAGAAATGAACTGGTAACAGTAGGCCCCCGTTCTGTGATCTGGAAGGGGAGTGGGGGCATCAGCTTGACTGACACTTGCTTCATCAGATACAATCCAGGTAGTGATATGAAAGTAATGAGGGTACACCGGAAAACTTGACAGAGGGAAAAATACAGGCTACTATTAAAGCCAAAATATTTGATCTTGATGTACCCATTGTGCCTGACACAGGTGCTACGACTAATTTGATTCTTTCAAGAACTGAAAAAACATGGGGGTATACCCACATTGCCAGTGCAAAATTGCAACGTACAAACTGTGACTGGTCAGAAATCAAAAGGAGTCAAAATACAAGCCTGAATTCCCATCCAATTAGGACAGTTTTCTGTAGGACGCAATTGTTTGATAGTAGAGAGATTAATAGTTGATTGTTTAATTGGTATAGATGCACTTAGGACAAACTACATAAAAATTGATATAGGAAAGGGCCAATGTCATTTCACTCTAGATAACAAATTATTTGCAATAGACCTAATCAGGGAAAGCATTGATAGACATAAAACTGAAGCTCCTCACGACTTTGAGGTTCCATTGGTAAATCCCATAGTTGTGTTTGTCAGCACATACAGTAACGAACAGTTAGCAGCAGAAGAGGCACACATCGACACAATAAACACAAAGGTAAGTGAACCAAAGTGCTTGTCTCAAGAACAGCAACATCTAGGGAACTGATATTTGTATATATACATGTATTTGAAAAAAAGACCAGGTATCATTAAGGATTTTGTGTACAAAAATGGAAGTATATCCTCACGAGACCTCTTGTTCTAATCCATCCCTATACCACGGACAAAGAGGGAAGCAGTAAGAGGAGAAGAAAAAAAAAATGGATGCTAGAATGGGGCATAATACAACCATTATTTTCCCCTTATTGTATTCCTATTTAGGCCATGAGTAAGCCAGTTGGCAAGGTGTGCTTGGTCCTCAACGCATGTAATGGTCCTCATATTGGCAAATAAAGCTAAATGAATAAAGTCGGAAGTATACTGTCTTCGTATGTGGGGGCAGGAACTTCGGATTTCAAGTATTACCACTTGGATTGAACGTGACTAAGGTAACAGTATACATGGACAACCTTTTAGTCGCCACACTCACTTGGGCAGAATGCTTAAGATTAATTGTAAAAGTGTTCAGCCACTTTTCTGAACATGGAGTAACAGCAAATCTCAAGAAATCTCTTTTCGGACAAGAAAAGGTAAAATTTTCAGGACACATAATCTCTGGATCTGTTCTGTTCCTCAAAATAGGAGGCAATTAACGTCATACTATACCTAGTCTCATTCTTCAGAAAATTCATCCCTGACCAACTTATGAACAGTGATGCTTTACTCAATCTTCTCTGGAAAAAACCGGCCTTGGTTATGGGAAAAGCAATGTCAAACTGATTTTGAGAACATCAAGCAAGCCTTATTAAATGCTAATATTTTAGCTCAACCAGACATGAAGGATTTTTGTTTACACACCAACGTATCTTCTCAAAGTCTGTGCGCATGCCTTTTTTCAAATGGCAGAAGAAGAGGGGAAAAATCATCCTTAAAGTAATTAGCTTCACCAGCCACACCTTATCTGAAGCGAACAGTCATATTCAGTTATGGAGTTGGTGAGTTTGGCTGTAATTTGGTCCTTTAAAAAGTTTGAACACTTCCTTTGGAGTAAACACAAGGAAGTATTCGATTTTGAAATAGTCTACATAAAAGGAAACCAGGACATAATGCTGATGCTCTTTCTCAATTACCACAATGCAGAGAGGAATTTAACAATCTTTTAGAGTAGGAAGACGAAATAAGAGCTATGTTGATGCAAGACACTCTGACCATTCTATGCCCACATGTATAAACACATGGAGAAATTACAGCAGGAGGACACACACTGCAGTAAGGTAAGAGCAAAACGTGTGCAAAATGGTCATGAAAAGTTAAAAAGGTTTTTCATTATTCACAAAGGTGTTCTGTTCCGTAGGAACCATCCCAAACAAGAACAATGGTGCATGTGTTTGACGGAAGAATATGTGGATTTTATCTTATACACAATACTTGGGGCCATTATGGCACTGAAAATAACACTGACAAAATAGGTAGATATTTTTATTTCCCCAACCTTAGATGAAGAGTACCACAGGTGGTAAGAAAGTGTATTATCTGCCAGAAAGCAAAACATTCTAACATCTCCTGACAGATTGAACTACATCTCATTGTGCTAAAAAAACCTCTAGAACAGGTATCGTTGGATGTGACTGGACCCTATCCCAGAGGTAAGTGGGGAGTAAAGTATATAGCAAGTCTGAATGATATTTTCACCAATATGTAAAAGTGTATGCTGTACGGAACATTACAGCCAGTTCAATTATAAGTCAAATCAAAGAGGATTATTGTGCAAGAGTAGGAAAACCAGAAGTCATGTTAACAGATAATGCCTCATATTTTATTGTATGTAAATGAAAAGAGTTTGTAGATTCCAACCAAATCAAACACATTTCATTATCCAAATTTCTTTCCGAAGCATCCCCCATAGAAAGGGTGTTCAAGGAATTAAACAGGTTTGTGAGGACCTATACACCTTGTAAACACACCATGTTCATTGAATATGTCACTCCCTTCTTACAAGTTGTTAACAACCTTCCCCATACATCAACTGGATTTACACCAAATGAGCTGATGTTCAATTGCAAACAAGTAGACATGTGCGGGGAAATCTTTACCCAAGATACCGATACAGGAATTGTCACTGGAGGATAAAATGTGACAAGCGGTCATCAACCTTGAAACCTGGGCTAAATTTAGGAAAGGAATTTATGGCAGAAAGCTGAAACGTACAACACAATTTTATATAGGACAAAAGATGTTACTTAGAACACATCCCAAATCCACAAAATCTGTAAAACTGAACCATAAGTGGCAACTACTATACACCAGACCATACATAATTACTAAAATCCTCTACCCATGAGCATACAGGTTGTTACACACAAATACAGGGAAAGACAAGAGCCTTGGAAAATTTTTGTTTGTGTTTTTTCTTATATATGAAATGTCTAAACGATAAGATGAGTGGTTGTAATAAGGAAGAATTTAACTTTTATGTGTCTAGAGATGATGATACTCTGAATATAATGCTTTGCCTTGCACATAGCCCAGTTGTAACCAAATAAACGAACTTGTGAAATGCCTGGTAGTGTGTAATCCAATACACAACTCACCGCAACGCATGTGGTATCAGAGCAACACAGTGCATGTACATTGAGGAGCAAACTAGTCCACAAATTGGACACCAGACACACACAGATGGATGTGTTGGAGCACCCAAAACAAACAAACCTGATGAGCTACAGCCCACACTAGCATTTGTAAACCATACTGAATAGAAAGAGATATAGAAAATTCAGAGTGAGTCTGTAGTACAACTACGACATCTACATAATACACACACACAAAGATAAGTTAAGGGATTATATACAAAGGTAAGAGACACTAACTACAAGATATTTTCTTAAGCTGTGCTGCTATATACATAGTATCTATAGATGCACAATACTTACAAATTTAAGTATTAAAGTGCACATGCTAATTATACTTGATGGATGAGAAAAGTCTTGGTGCAGGTGAACAAGTGAGTACAGTGTAAGTGGCACTCCGAATAACAGGTCGCACCATGCCTTTAATACATGTATCTTTAAGATTTATAAGGTAAGTCGAGATGCACACATGACATTAAATAAGTGTTGTGAAAGCACGGCTGCACGCTGAAGTGACTGAATATGTGGTTCAATATATGAAGAAAGTATTAATAGCAATCGAGCCACTATACATATACATATGAAGATTTAATTTTAAATTAATATTAAGTTTCTTCTTCCTGGGAACGATGCACTGACATGCCCTACAGTGAAGAAAGATAAATGTTTGTAGAGAGTTACGTACCTTGTAAACATAAGAAATACAGTTGCAAGTTTATGATATGTATGAATGTGACAGTGTAAAAGTCTGTGAGGAAGAAAACAGTTGCAGTGTGTCACGGATCACAATGTTGAACTAAGGGTAAGAACTACCAAATAATCAAGGAGTTGAAACCTAATTAATGTGAGCGTCGACTACCCATGAAAGCATTAAACATCTGAATTACATTGAATTTCTTTTTATTATTATTATTATTTTACGTATGTAAACATCATTTTACGCTCATTATACATAACTTATCATATTGATGATACAACTCTGTATGCCTTAACATATGAAATGGTTAATACAATGAACATAAGTAAATATTGAGGTGCACTTTTAAACATCAGATTTGAGATGTGTTTATAAACAAAAACTTATTTTGTTCTCGGAATCACAGTTAAGTGTATTAACCAAGATGTAACTGAGTACATAAATGCCTTTCCGTGGAATTTTCTTAACCCTCTAGTATGTAGGTACTTCGTGAAGAAAGCTAGAGAGGCGAAGCCATGCTTAGTTATCTGAGTGGTGCGTAGTATCTGTTGTAGTGACTATTGTTTACTTTGATTTTTTTTTTTTTTAGTTGGTGTAAATATGCTCTGACAAGAAATTGTAAATTGAAATGAAATGTATGAAAATTTATGCTGTAAATGAAAACAGAATCTATAAGCGCATGAATCTTATATGAAGCATATATAACCAAATGAGAGTAAAATGTGTACTCATATATTTGAAATCAAATAATGTAATGAAAATGAAAAAAAATGACAAGCAATGACACAATATGTAAAAAGGGGAGAGGATATGTTACAGGCTAGAATGTATGTGAGCAACAATAATGGCATGTCAGCAAGTGAATAGGATAAGCGTACGTTGTAATTGATTTTTATGTTATGTGTACAGTATGCGGAAAGGGCACGACAGGAAGTTCATATAATGCAACTATATGAAAGACGCTCAAAAACAGAGCACAAAGACATGAAACCTGGCTGCAAAGTGTTAAGTGTATGTGTGTTAAAACAATACATGGATGAGCACGTGGTAAACTAAAAATGGCAATACCTTGTGTAACATGAATTTTCTGTGCTCGACAATGTTGTAAAAGCAGCACAGAACTTACCTTGTCAACGGATGCCAGATGAACTGCTCCTCTCCTCACTGAACAAGTGAGAGCGAAGACGTAAATTCTTTGGTCCACTGATATGGAAACCCGTTGTCACCGCATCAAAGATTTCACAAAGGATCACACTGCTGAACACAAGCCTCATCTGTGCAGTGAAAGCTACTGTAAAAGTATAACATGGACACACTGGCCTCATACTCAACATGGGAGCACCAACTGTGACGATAATGGATGTTGGGCTGTGTGTGTGTGTATGTTGTAAGCTAAACACTGTGCAGATGCTGACTGACAACAATGGGACTATGTGATTACAGCAAGCACTCTGTTAGGAAAGAAAACTTATAGATGTATGTGTTAAAAGAAGCTGACATGTCCTTATAAATTGTAAATCATTCAGGATAGCACCAATGGCCAAAAATAAAGGCTATGTCCATACCTACCAGGATTATCAAACCAAAAAAGGGAAATAAGCTCAACCACTGTGCACCTCCATATGGCGTCAGTGCAGAGTGGGGGGCAATTGTATTGAATCACGTTATTTTTTCATTCTTGTCTTTTCTTAAATATAAGGTATATGTAAACTAAATGAGTTATAGACACCGCTAAAGGTAAATTAACAAGTGGTTTTGTAGCAAGGATAATGTTTTGATACATCATCAAATATCCGTATCAAACAAAGTAAGAAATATGCGCTTCAATTTATTAATTTATGTACCTTCACCCCTTTGTTTTGAGAGGTGGGTAGCATATGGATGTATGCTTGGATCTGTTGTACCAGCATTGTTAAAAATACATGTTTCAGCCATTCACTAAAAGTGTGATAAAAAAGTATTGGAAAGCAATATTTATTCGGCTGGGTAAGAGCTCAACTCCTATCTGTTCATCATTTCACTTGCTGCCGAGGTCCTGCATCAAGAGGTTTCGTGCAGACAACTAAACACAAGGGAATTAATGTGAATCAGTACATATTGCAAACAATGTTTATTGATCTTGATTGTACTTCTTTATTTATTTAGTGTATGGATAGTACAAACATAACATGAAATTAAAGTACACATACATATGTACATATTGACACACAAGAAACTTAAGTCTGTCTTTACAACTGAATATCCAGTCCTTAAATCCAGTGCACTACATCTGGAGTTACTAGCAGGAAGTCCTCTTTGGCGCGGTGGTAGGCTCGAATCCTGCATTCACTGGCAATGTGGTGAACAGTCTGGTATGGAGCCCCGCAGTCACATCCTGGATCAGGCAGCTTCTTCCACTTAAAGAGGTTCAAGGTCTGTTGATACTGGTATCAATTAAAGTTCACCCAGGATTGTGCACAGATTCATTAACTACCTTCAAATTTCTATCAACTATTCTTTCCAATCAATTTTTACAATTATTCATAAATTTCTGTTTCCTCATACCTATTCACTTTCCGTAACTGAAAGGGCAATAATGTGGATGAGTGAATTATATGGCTTTGTAACATTAGGTAACATGGCCTTACGATGGTAGGATTATGAATGGCTGAATATAAAATGTTGTATTTCCCCCAGGACATGGAGCTATACTGTATGGCCTGATGACTTCCTCTTGAGTAAAATATTCTGGAGGTAGAACAGTCCCACATTTGTATCTCCAAGTGGCACCAAACAAGGAGGATGGTAACATCAGAAAAAACAAAGCTGGTGTTCTAAATGTCTGTGCATGAAATGATAGACTCATTAATATAGTAGTAAGTTAAAGACTTTGAGAGGAGAAACTAATATTTCCGAGTTAGCTGTAATAGGATTTAATGAAGTGTGATGGCAGAAAGTACAGAATTTTTGGTCAGGTGAGTTAAGGTGGTTATCAACACAAAACTGAATAGGGGTAATGCAGGAGTAGGAGTAATAATGAAAAAGAAAATAGGAATGCAGGTGAGCTACTATGAAAGGGAACATGAAATTGCTGTATTTACCACACATTCAGCAGCCTCAGAGAGGATCACAGTCCAGCAGCAGCAGCTTATTGATTGTACAAAGTTTTTTGCAACATTTAGTGGCATTCTTACTTACTTCCCAGTAGAAGTTAACACTAGCTGATTATTCCGCTGTTTTTAGTAGTGATATTTATTTTTGTTGCAAGAGTTTGTTCATTTCTCAATTGTTTGTGTTCAATGAGTTCAATTTCGTGGATTAGGTTCCATTGCCTGTGGCTCAGACAATAATTAATTAAAGATGGATAGGGACTGCACCTGTTGTGTATGAACGCTGTGGGGGAATTGGCCACTTCCCGTAAACAGTTGGAAGCTGTGTTAGCAATGGTCGACAGGCTTCAGGCTGCTGCCCTGGTTGTAGTGCCATTGAAACATCAGACACAAATGCTGTGCCACCTCTGGAGCCTATAGATTTGCCTGGCATCCCTGATGCCATTGTGTCTTTGATCCTTATCTGATTGGTGCATGGTGGACTGTGGCAGATTTGCAAATCTCCGGGCAGAAGGCAACAGTGGTAACTAGCCACATGGCTGTCTCCTCACATCTTCAAACCAGGTTTGAGGCGTTGCCTGCTGCTGATAGTACATCTGAGGCGACACTGGATGCCACACCTGTTTGCACTGTGACTGGTCTTCCTGAGAAGTCCAGATAAGTGCAGAATATGGGATTGCTTGTCATTGGGAGCTCTAATGTTAGGTGTGTGATGGAACCCCTCAGGAAAATAGCAGGTAATATTGGAAAGAAAGCCAGTGTCCACTCTGTTTGAGAGGTGGAGGAGGCTTTGCTGGCAATGACTGGGTGCACCAAGCTGCAAATCGTTGCTCATATAGGCACAAATGATCCCTGCAGCCTGGGTTCAGGGGCCATCATTGGTTCCTACAGATAGCTGGTTGATTTGGTGAAGACAGGTAGCCTCGCCTGCAGGGTGGAAGCAAAGCTATCGTTTTGCAACATCATTCACAGAACCGATCATGGTCCTCTTAGATGATTCTGTGATAGTATCGGATGCATATTTCTTGACCTCCACTACTTGGCAAAGAATTCTATGGTTCCCCTTAATAGGTCAGGTGTGCCCCACACACATTGAGTACTAATGTAGAAGAGTTCGTGTGGTGTGCACATGTGGATTTTTTAGGATACAGAAATCCCTCCACAAGCCAAATAAGAGAAAGAAAATGTTAATGTAGTATTACTTAACTGCAGGAGTGTCAACAGAGAGGTCCCAGAACTAATCTCTCTTATAAACAGTACAAAAGCCAACATATTATTAGGGACAGAAAGTTGGCTGAAATCAGAAATAAATAGCAAGAAAATTCTAAGTTCCAAGTGGAATTAAATAGCAAAGATAGGAAGAATACTGGTGGTGGAGGGAAGTTTATAGTCAAAAAAATATGATATTGTCTAGTGAGATCAGTACGGATTCTGAAAATGAAATAGTGTGGGTGAAGAGAAGTGTTAAAGGTGAATCAAACACGGTCATCAGATGCTTCTATAGACCCCTTGCCTTAGCAGCAGTAGTGCCACAACAGTTTAAGGGAATATTTTACGCATATTTCCTGATCATCTTATAGGTTTAGATGGAGATTTTAACTAACCAGCTATAGACTAGGAGACTCAAGTGATCAGGGCAGACAGTAGGCACAAAGAATCATATGAAACTGTTCTAACTGCCTTGTCCAAAAATTATCTTGAGCAGTTAATCAGAAAACTAACTCATGAAGATAACATCTTAGACCTGCCAAATGAAACTTTTTGACTCAATAATCATAGAACAAGGAATCTGTGATCACAAGGACATTACAGCATAACTAAATATGGCTGTAAATAGCAATACAAAGAAAGGCAGGAAGATCTTACTGCTTAGCAACAGCAACAAGATTTCAGATTACCTGAGTGGTCAGCACAAAAATTTCATATTCAGCACTAAAACTGTTGAGTATAAGTGGACAAAGTTCAAGAGCATTGCTCAATATGCTTTAGGCAGCTATGTGCCAAGCAAAGCTGTGAGGGATGTTTGAAAACTGCTACAAAAGAAAAGACAGCTTCACTACAAATGTAAACAGACACGCCAAAGTTAAACAAAGGCAAAATTAGTGCAAGGGAGCCATGTGTAAAGCATTCAACAAACACAAAACTATATGTGTTCTTACTTGATAGATAATCAAAAGAAATTTTGGTCTTATGTTAATCAGTAAATGGATCAAAGACATCCAGACACTCTGCGACCATAATGGCACTGAAATGGATGACAGCACAAAAAAGGCCAAAATACCAAATGTCTTTTTCCCCAAAGCATTTCACCAAGGAAGAATGCACGTAGTGCGTGCCTCTTTTAAATCATAACACACATGACAGAATGGCTAATATTAAAAGAAGTGACCATGGGTCAGATAAGCATCTGAAATTGCTCAGAGGGAATGCCACTGGACCTAATGGTATACCAATATGACTCAACATAGAGTATGTGAAAGAACTTGCACTCTTCTAGTAGCACTGTACCATAGGTCTTTGGAGGAGCAATCTACATCCATACTCCTCAAGCCACCTGGCGGTGTGTGGCGGAGGGCACTGTTGCCTAATGAACAAAATGTGAGTGTCCAGAATATCAGATTATCTGTGTGACTGGACTGAAGAGTTTCTAGCAAAGAGAACACAGCATGTCATTCTGAACAGAGAGGAGCCTTCAGATATGAAAGTAATTTCATGTGCGCCCCATGGGAGTGTTATAGGAACATTAATTTTCATGATCTAGTTGGCAACTATGAAATAAACTTAAAAAATACTGTAATGTTGCTCAAAATTATTCATTGGTTTTTGTGAATTTTTTTTATTGTTTCTTGTCATGAGACGTTTTGGGATTGCCTCATCATGTGATGACCATGGAGTACACAAGTACAACACAACTTTGCCATACCAGTCATGTATCATCAGTTAAAGCTTAAGCTTCATCAATTACAAACTTAATGCCACCAAGAAACCTAACATGAATAAGGCAAAGACTTATCTCTGTTAAGTTTCTTGATGATATTAAGTTTTTAACTGATGAAGCTTAAGCTTCAATTGACAATACATTACTGGTATGCCAAATTCATGTACAAAGATACTCTATGCTCAGAGTTGATGGAAAATTGCAAAACACATCAAGGAAAAACAAAAAAAAACAAAGAAATTCACAATAAACAATGACTATTTCTGAAGAAGAAAAATTTGTTGACAACGAGTATAGATTTAAATGTCAGGAAGTTGTTTCTGAAAGTATTTGTATGGAGTGTAGCCATGTATGGAAGTGAAATGTGGACGATAAATAGTTTAGACAAGAAGAGAATAGAAGCTTTCAAAATGTGGTGCTACAGAAGAATGCTGAAGATTAGATGGGTAGAGCACATAACTAATGAGGAGGTAATGAATAGAATTTGGGAGAAGAGGAGCTTGTGGCACAACTTGACTAGAAGAAGGGATCAGTTGGTAGGACATGTTATGAGACATCGAGGGATCACAAATTTAGTATTGGAGGGCAGCGTGGAGGGTAAAAATTGAAGAGGGAGACCAAGAGATGAATACACTAAGCAGATTCAGACGGATGTAGGCTGCAGTAGGTACTGGGAGATGAAGAAGCTTGCACACGATAAAGTAACATGGAGAGCTGCATCAAACCAGTCTCAATACTGAAGACAACAACAACAACATTTTTGAAAAACTGATAAAATTTTTAAAACCTGTTTCACAATTACTGTGATAATGGTTGCATTACTCTTTAAGGATTTTCAGTCCAGTTTTTATTTCTAGTTCAGAAGTTCAATAAGGGTTTTCACTGATGTTGCTGCAGTATACAGAGAAGTTGCAACAGTGGAAATTGTATAAAAATGTAGAAAGACTTTGCAGATGAGTGATGCTTGGTGCAAGAGTGGCAGTTGACTCTCAACATAAGCAAATGTAATGTACTGCGAATATATAGACAGAAAGACCCTTTACTGTGTGATTACAAAATCACAGAACAGTCCCTGGAAGCAATTACCTCCATAAAATATCCAGGAGTATTTGTGTTGAGCAATTTGAAATGGAACACATACATAAAATTAATTGCGACTAAGGCAGACACCAGACTGTGATTCATTGGAAGAATCCTTACGAAATGTAGTCCACCAGTAAAGGAACTGGATTACAAAACATTCATTTCACCAATACTTGAATATTGCCCATCATTTTGGGATCCATACCACACCGGACTGACAGAGGAAACAGAGAAGACACCAAGGAGACTGGCATGTTTCACTGCAGGATCATTCAGCAGGTACAAAAGCATCGCAAAGATAATCAAGCAACTCCAGTGACAGACACTGGCATTCTGCATCACGGTATGGTTTATTGTTAAATAGTGCACATTCCTAAAAGAGTCAACAGATATACTGCTTCCTCTATGTATATTTTGTGAAGAGACCATGAAGATAAAATCAGAGAGATCTGAAACACCCCCCCCCCCCTTTTTCCCTGGAGGCTTACTGGCCAGCAGATGTTCCACAAGGCTTCCCACAAACCATTTATGACGGACAGGAAGTGGGAAGTAACAGTGGAACACAAAGTACTCTCTGCCACACACCATTTAAAGTGGCTTGTGGAGTGTAGATGTATACATATGTATTAACTGTATGCAAGATAGACACATTGCCAAGACTCACCACAGTATGTCAAGTGTTTATATCCACTAGCTCTATAGGTGAAGAAAATCCAAATGTATGAAAAGGAAGAGAGAGAAAAATAGTAGAACTTGGACCGTGGGAAGGGATGAAAGATCAACTTGGTGGGCTTAATTTTGCATGAGAACAGACTAATCATTGTAAACACTTTGTCTAAGAATCATGAAAGAATGTAACATGAAAGTGACCTGCATACACCACATGGTTACAGGCAGATTATACAATGGTAAAACGGGCTTAGGAAGGAAAATTGGGTTTAATGTCCGGCTAAAGTTTAGGTCATTACAGATGGAGCACACAAGCTCAGATTTGTTCAAGGATAGGGAAGGAAATTGACCATGCCCATGCAAAACATTTCCAGGGGCAGGTGAGGACTTTGACCATAGTGTATTGCAAAAAAAAAAAACTGAATAAAGTGCAGCAAGGGAAGAAGTTGAAATTGGACCTGTAAAAGTTGAAAGAACTAGAAATTGTCCAGAGTTTCAAAGAGAGCATTAGGCAACTACATTATTGACCAAAACAGAAGGAAGGAATATAACAGAAGACTAGATAGTAAAGGCAGCAAAGTATCAACCAGGCGAAAAGTCAAGGCTCAGTAGAAATCCTCACATAATATAGGAGATACTTAAATTAATTAATGAAACAAGAAAAAACAAAAAGGGCAGAAGAGGAGTAAGCCAAAACGGAGTACATACTTCTAAATAATGAGATCAACAGAAAATCTAAATGGCTACTGGAGAAATGCACAGCTGTTGGAGGGCATGTGACTATGGGAAATAATCAGTGCCACATACAGGAAAACATTGGGTCACAATCAGAAAAACACAGGAACATAGGAGAAAAGATAGCAGCTGTACGATAATCAAGAGAAGTTGAAATTCTTCCAATCCATATGTGGCATACAGCAAACCAGTGCTTAACAGTCTTGGTTGCAATTTTAGTTTTTTATTTTTCAGTGATGTGTTTTGCCTTATTTAGGCATCTTTAGGTTATCTATATAGAATTTCTATGTAGATAGCCTGAAGATGCCTAAACAAGGTGAAACATGTCATTGAAAAAAAAATATAAAATTGCAAACAAGACTGTTTTAAACCAATACTCAAGAGAAGTTGAGAGAAGATGGTCACTGCTTTCATAGGACGCATGCCCTATACAAGAAAAAAGCACTATACCATAGTGATCCTCCCCCCATGAACCATGGACCTTGCCGTTGGTGGGGAGGCTTGCGTGCCTCAGCGATACAGATGGCCGTACCGTAGGTGCAACCACAACGGAGGGGTATCTGTTGAGAGGCCAGACAAACGTGTGGTTCCTGAAGAGGGGCAGCAGCCTTTTCAGTAGTTGCAGGGGCAACAGTCTGGATGATTGACTGATCTGGCCTTGCAACACTAACCAAAACGGCCTTGCTGTGCTGGTACTGCGAACGGCTGAAAGCAAGGGGAAACTACAGCCGTAATTTTTCCCGAGGACATGCAGCTTTACTGTATGATTAAATGATGATGGCATCCTCTTGGGTAAAATATTCCGGAGGCAAAATAGTCCACCATTCGGATCTCCGGGCGGGGACTACTCAGGAGGATGTCGTTACCAGGAGAAAGAAAAATGGCGTTCTACGGATCGGAGCATGGAATGTCAGATCCCTTAATCGGGCAGGTAGGTTAGAAAATTTAAAAAGGGAAATGGATAGGTTAAAGTTAGATATAGTGGGAATTAGTGAAGTTCGGTGGCAGGAGGAACAAGACTTCTGGTCAGGTGACTACAGGGTTATAAACACAAAATCAAATAGGGGTAATGCAGGAGTAGGTTTAATAATGAATAGGAAAATAGGAATGTGGGTAAGCTACTACAAACAGCATAGTGAACGCATTATTGTGGCCAAGATAGATACGAAGCCCACACCTACTACAGTAGTACAAGTTTATATGCCAACTAGCTCTGCAGATGATGAAGAAATTGAAGAAATGTACGATGAAATAAAAGAAATTATTCAGATAGTGAAGGGAGACGAAAATTTAATAGTAATGGGTGACTGGAATTTGAGTGTAGGAAAAGGGAGAGAAGGAAAAATAGTAGGTGAATATGGATTGGGGCTAAGAAATGAAAGAGGAAGCCGCCTAGTAGAATTTTGCACAGAGCACAACTTAATCATAGCTAACACTTGGTTTAAGAATCATGAAAGAAGGTTGTATACGTGGAAGAACCCTGGAGATACTAAAAGGTATCAGATAGATTATATAATGGTAAGACAGAGATTTAGGAACCAGGTTTTAAGTTGTAAGACATTTCCAGGGGCAGATGTGGACTCTGACCACAATCTATTGGTTATGACTTGTAGATTAAAACTGAAGAAACTGCAAAAATGTGGGAAATTAAGGAGATGGGACCTGGATAAACTGAAAGAACCAGAGGTTGTACAGAGTTTCAGAGAGAGCATAAGGGAACAATTGACAGGAATAGGGGAAAGAAATACAGTAGAAGAAGAATGGGTAGCTCTGAGGGATGTAGTAGTGAAGGCAGCAGAGGATAAAGTAGGTACAAAGACGAGGGCTGCTAGAAATCCTTGGGTAACAGAAGAAATATTGAATTTAATTGATGAAAGGAGAAAATATAAAAATGTAGTAAATGAAGCAGGCAAAAAGGAATACAAACGTCTCAAAAATGAGATCGACAGGAAGTGCAAAATGGCTAAACAGGGATGGCTAGAGGGCAAATGTAAGGATGTAGAAGCTTATCTCACTAGGGGTAAGATAGATACTGCCTACAGGAAAATTAAAGAGACCTTTGGAGAGAAGAGAACCACGTGTACGAATATCAAGAGCTCAGATGGCAGCCCAGTTCTAAGCAAAGAAGGGAAGGCAGAAAGGTGGAAGGAGTATATAGAAGGTTTATATAAGGGCGATGTACTTGAGGACAATATTATGGAAATAGAAGAGGATGTAGATGAAGACGAAATGGGAGATACGATACTGCGTGTAGAGTTTGACAGAGCACTGAAAGACCTGAGTCGAAACAAGGCCCCCGGAGTAGACAACATTCCATTAGAACTACTGACGGCCTTGGGAGAGCCAGTCATGACAAAACTCTACCAGCTGGTGAGCAAGATGTATGAGACAGGCGAAATACCCTCAGACTTCAAGAAGAATATAATAATTCCAATCCCAAAGAAAGCAGGTGCTGACAGATGTGAAAATTACCGAACTATCAGTTTAATAAGCTACGGCTGCAAAATACTAACGCGAATTCTTTACAGACGAATGGAAAAACTGGTAGATGCAGACCTCGGGGAGGATCAGTTTGGATTCCGTCGAAATGTTGGAACACGTGAGGCAATACTGACCTTACGACTTATCTTAGAAGAAAGATTAAGAAAAGGCAAACCTACGTTTCTAGCATTTGTAGACTTAGAGAAAGCTTTTGACACTGTTGACTGGAATACTCTTTTTCAAATTCTAAAGGTGGCAGGGGTAAAATACAGGGAGCGAAAGGCTATTTATAATTTGTACAGAAACCAGATGGCAGTAATAAGAGTCGAGGGGCATGAAAAGGAAGCAGTGGTTGGGAAAGGAGTGAGACAGGGTTGTAGCCTCTCCCCGATGTTATTCAATCTGTATATTGAGCAAGCAGTAAAGGAAACAAAACAAAAATTTGGAGTAGGTATTAAAATTCATGGAGACGAAGTAAAAACTTTGAGGTTCGCCGATGACATTGTAATTCTGTCAGAGACGGCAAAGGACTTGGAAGAGCAGTTGAACGGAATGGACAGTGTCTTGAAAGGAGGATATAAGATGAACATTAACAAAAGCAAAACGAGGATAATGGAATGTAGTCAAATTAAATCGGGTGATGCTGAGGGAATTAGATTAGGAAATGAGACACTTAAATTAGTAAAGGAGTTTTGCTATTTAGGAAGTAAAATAACTGATGATGGTCGAAGTAGAGAGGATATAAAATGTAGACTGGCAATGGCAAGGAAAGCATTTCTGAAGAAGAGAAATTTGTTAACATCGAATATAGATTTATGTATCAGGAAGTCGTTTCTGAAAGTATTTGTTTGGAGTGTAGCCATGTATGGAAGTGAAACATGGACGATAACTAGTTTGGACAAGAAGAGAATAGAAGCTTTCGAAATGTGGTGCTACAGAAGAATACTGAAGATAAGGTGGATAGATCACGTAACTAATGAGGAGGTATTGAATAGGATTGGGGAGAAGAGAAGTTTGTGGCACAACTTGACTAGAAGAAGGGATCGGTTGGTAGGACATGTTCTGAGACATCAAGGGATCACAAATTTAGCATTGGAGGGCAGCGTGGAGGGTAAAAATCGTAGAGGGAGACCGAGAGATGAGTACACTAAGCAGATTCAGAAGGATGTAGGTTGCAGTAGGTACTGGGAGATGAAGCAGCTTGCACAGGATAGAGTAGCATGGAGAGCTGCATCAAACCAGTCTCAGGACTGAAGACAACAACAACAACAACAACAACAACCATAGTGATCGAAACCAAATGTCTGTACACAAGTGAATGCCCCAGAATGATGAGAAAAGCTGGACCTAGAGAAGGTCAGAAGTTTGATCGCAAAATTCTTCACGAAATAAAGGGTTCTAGAATAACAAATGGACAATACAGACTTGGAGGAAGAAAAGAGCTGTAGAGCAATAATGAATGGCTGATTGAGTCAATAAGGAAATGACGACTGAAGTTATGTGGACTTCTATTCAGAATGGGTGTAACCCGAAAAAACAAGGTTTTTAATGTACTGGACAACAGACCTAAAGTCTCTGATAAATAGTTCAACAAATTAAGGAGGGACTTAAAGAGTACTGAAGTGAATCAGGAGGTCAGCAGGACATCTCTAACCAACTGAAGTACAGATCATTGATCGACAACTTTAAGGGCTTTCACGACGTGCAAAAGCAAAACAGCAGTCAGATGGAAGACAGAACATAGGTGGCAAGAGAGAGAATGCAACATTTTTGGTCGCAAAAAAGGGTTGCAGAAATGTCACTTCTTGATATGGTCTCTAATCACTCTAAACAAGAGCAAGAGAGATAAACAAGAGGGTTTTTTACTTCATCTTTTTAATGTCAATGAACCATTCTGTACAATGGTATTGGACAAGTTTACGTGAAATCTGAAAAATTACAAGTTTGAGTAATACATAGCTAATGCATAGGCCTGTAAAATGACTGATTTCTTCAAAAATAGTCTCTAAAATACAAGCATCTTTTTAAAAAAGCTGATGTGCATACATAACAACAAAAGAATTGCTTTCTGAAAATTTTTTACACATTTGAACAGTTACAATTGAAACTTTACATTAATTTTTTGCTTCAAGGTATTCTTTAACTCTGTATGGAAAAGTTTTAATAAAGTAACATTTTAGTTTATTTTTGAAAACAGACATGTTTTCTGTTATCTTTGTGTAGTTTGGCACACAGTTGTATGAAAGGCATCCTGCTTTTACAGGATCTTTGTCAGTTAAAGTTAGCTGATTTCCTTCAATATGATAATCATTTTTATTTCTTGTGTAATAGTTGTGGATATCTCTGTTTAACAATGCAGCAGGGTTACTCTTAACATAAATAATTGTTTTGTATATGTATAGTGATGCTACTATTAATATTAGTTCCCTGAAATTATTTCTAAACGAATCTCTAGGAGATAATTTTGTTATGCATCTTACAGCCTTCTTTTGTATGTGTACATTTGCAGAATTTCCAAACACCAGGATGCCATATGAAATTTGTGAGTGAATTGCCCACAGAACACTGTTGGCAGCATTTGTGTATTTATTGGCTTTGACATTTTTCTTATTAGAAATATATGTGAACTCACCTTACGACAAATATTATTTATGTGCTTCTCCCTTACCAAGTATCTATCCACTGTCACCCCCAGGGATTTATAAGTTGTTTGGTAATTTCCTGGCTCTTCTTTGCTTTCTTCTTTGAAAATAGGGATCACTTTACTCTTTTTTAGTATGTCGGGAATACTCCTTTTTCCCTGGCTACGTTTATGAGAAAAGTAACAGGTTTTACCACTAGTGCAGTAGATATACCATTTAGTCTCACAGATTTTTGTTTTGTTCTTAATTGGTGTATTATTTTTACTAATTCATGTTCATTTGTTGGAAGAAGGATCAAACTTTTTATCACATGAAGAGTACTTTGTATGCATTTTGTGCCTGGAGAGTTTTGCTTTATTAATTTGTGTACTACCTCAACATAATGTTGATTTAAAATATTTCTGACTTTTTTAGGGTACCCGATTTCCTTCCCATCTTTCTTTATAGTTATGTTCCCATTGTTTCTCATGTCTACATTTTTCCTCTTCAGATGGCCATCCAATAACAAGAAAAAAAGGAAAACTGAAAGGTGAAAAGATTTTATAGAAGGGCTATACAATAGAAGTGAGGAATTATGATACTGTGAGAAGAATTTGACAAAGCACTGGAAGATGTAAGTCAAAACAACGCATCTGGAGTAGAGAATAGAATTACTGAAACCTCAGAGAGAACATTCTGTAATAAAACTATTCCACCCAGTGAGCAAAATGTATTATGCAGGAAGTATCCTCATACTACAAAAAGTGTAATAATTTCAGTTCCAAAGAAAGCAGGTGTTAAAATGTGTGAATAATACATCAGTTCAATTTATCATGGTTGCAAAATACTGGCACAAATTATTGAGAGAAGAGTGGAATAACAGGTAGAAGCTGACTTTGTGGAAGATTAGTTTACAGTCTAGAGAAATGTAGAGACATGGGAGCAGTACTTACACAACAATTTATCTTAGAAGATAGATCGAAGGAAAGCAGACCTATGTTCACAGTAGTTCAAAAGAGAGGGAGAAGGGTTTTAGCCAATATCCTATGTTATTCAATCTGTACATTGAGCAAGCAGTAAAGTAAATCAAAGAGAAATTTGGAAAGGGAACTAAAAGTTCAGGGAAAGAAACAAAAACTTTTAAGGTTCAGAAATGACATTGTAGTTCTGAAACAGGCAGCAGAGGGCTAGGAAGAACAGCTGAATGCAGTAGAAAATATCTTGAGAACTGGTTGTAAGATGAATATCATCAAAAGTAAAACAAGGGTAATGAAGTGTAGATAAATTAAATCAAGAGGATGTTGAATGAGTCAAATTAAGAAAATAACCACTAAAAGGATGTGAAGGGGATATAAATTTTGGACTGGTAATAACAAGTAGTGTGTTTCTGGAAACGAGAAATAATTTAACATCTAATATAAATTTCATGGTGTGGGTTCCTGTAGTCATGTCCTAGTTCATGAACCATGGGCAACGTATGAGTGGCCAAGTAAGTGGTCCCGACAGTCGGGATACCAGTTACTTTGGCATCTGGGACAGATTCTAAGTCATGCTTACCTTTGTGCTCATATGGCAAAGACTACCAAATCCACCGGTTAGTTCCACAACCGTTAGGGGTAAAACTCAATGGGACTCGGGGCAAGTAAGGCTAGCAACCTGCTTCCTTGGCACTTTAAATATGATGCTGGCAACAATCAGAGCAAAATGCCTCGGACCTTTGGAAGTGACGGAGTCCCACCTCTAACTGACAAACCAGGTACTCCTAAGATACGACTTAGCAAACAAATGGTAATGAGATGGGGAGCTATTAATATCAATGGGGGCTACTCTGGGAAGAAGGTAGAGCTGGCAGAGGCTGCAAGTAAGATGGGGCTGGAGGTTTTAGCTGTTAGTGACATTCGGGTAAGGGGTGAGAAAGAAGAGGAAGTGGGAGAATACAAGGTCTACCTGACAGGAGTCAAAGCAGGAATAGCACAATGGGTTGTAGGGCTTTACATCAGGAGAGAAATGGAACCTAGCGTAGTTGCAATAGCGTATGTAAACAAACGACTGATGTGGATAGATTTGACAGTGTCTAGCAAGAAAATTAGGATTGTGCCAGTATATTCGCATTGTGTACGAACAGATCAAGATAAGATGGATAGTTTTTATGAGGCACTCAGTGTTAGAGTAAAGGACAAGGGCAGTGTTCTGCTCATGGGTGGTTTTAATGCCAGGATTGGAAATCGAACAGAAGGGTATGAAAAGATTATGGGTAAATTTGGAGAGGATATGGAGGCCAACAGGAACGGGAGACAACTCTTGGATTTCTGTGCCAGTAGGGGCTTAGTAATCACAAACTCATTTTTTAAACATCATTCACCGGTATACTTGGGAAGGCAGGGGAACCAGATCTGTCATTGACTATATAACAACGTATCAGGAATTCAGGAAGGCTGTGAGGGTCACACCTGTATTCAGGGGATTCCTTGATGACACTGATCATTATTTAATCTGCAGTGAAATTGGGATTGTGAGGCCGAAAGTGCAGGAGGTGAGGTCCATATGTAGGAGGATAAGAGCGGAGAAACTTCAGGATAAGGAAATCAGGCACAAATACATAACAGCGATCTCAGGAAGGTACCAGTTAGTTGAATGTAGTCAATTGCAGTCATTGGAAAAGGAATGGAAAAGGTACAGGGACACAGTACTAGAAGTGGCTAATGAATGTCTTGGAACAGTAGTGTGTAAAAGTAGGATGAAGCAAACAGCTTTGTGGAAAATGGCTACATACTAGAACTCAGGTAGACAGAGAAAGTTATCTTGAAGAAAGAAACAAAGCCAAACAGATAATTGCAGCATGGTTCAAGCTGCTGGAAAACCATTCTGGAGTGTAATTAGCAGTCTTCGAAAGGGAGGCGAGAAGGAAATGACAAGTATTTTGGACAGGTCAGAAAAACTGCTGGTGAACCCTGTGGATGCCTTGGGCAGATGGAGGGAATATTTTGAAGAGTTGCTCAATGTAGGTGAAAATACAATCAGTAACGTTTCAGATTTCGAGGTAGACTGGGATAGGAATGATGATGGAAATAGAATCACATTTGAGGAAGTGGAGAAAATGGTCAATAGATTGCAGTGCAATAAAACAGCTAGGGTGGATAAAAATAAGTCGAAACTCATCAAATACAGTGGAATGTCAGGTCTTAAATGGTTACACAGGATAACTGAAGTGGCTTGGGAGTCGGGACAGGTTCCATCAGACTGGACAAAAGCAGTATCACACCAATCTTTAAACATGGAAACAGACAATATTGTAACAACTACAGAGGTATCTCTTTAATCAGCGTTATGGGTAAAATCTTCTCAGGCATTGTTGAAAGGAAGGTGCAAGTATTAGTTGAGGACCAACTGGATGAAAATCAGTGTGGGTTTAGGCTTCTTAGAGGTTGTCAGGACCAGATCTTTAGCTTGTGGCAAATAATGGAGAAGTATTATGAGTGGAACAGGGAATTGTACCTATGCTTTATAGATCTAGAAAAGGCATATGACCGGGTTCCTAGGAGGAAGTTATTGTCTGTTCTACGAGATTATGGAATAGGAGGCAAACTTTTGCAAGCAATTTAAGCTCTTTACATGGATAGTCAGGCAGCAGTTAGAGTTGATGGTAAATTGAGTTCATGGTCCAGAGTAGTTTCAGGGGTAAGACAAGGCTGCAACCTGTCTCCACTGTTGTTCATATTATTTATGGATCATATGTTGAAAACAATAGACTGGCTGGGTGAGATTAAGATATGTAAACACAAAATAAGCAGTCTTGCATATGCAGATGACTTAGTTGTGATGGCAGATTCAATTGAAAGTTTGCAAAGTAATATTTCAGAGCTAGATCAGAAATGTAAGGACTATGGTATGAAGATTAGGATCTCCAAAACGAAAGTAATGTCAGTGGGTAAGAAATATAAACGGATTGAGTGCCAAATAGGAGGAACAAAGTTAGAACAGGTGGATGGTTTCAAAGTACTTAGGACGCATATTCTCACAGGATGGCAACATAGTGAAAGAACTGGAAGCGAGGTGTAGCAAAGCTAATGCAGTGAGCGCTCAGCTACGATCTATTCTCTTCTGCAAGAAGGAAGTCAGTACCAAGACTAAGCTATCTGTGCACCGTTCAATCTTTTGACCATCTTTGTTGTATGGGAGCGAAAGCTGGGTGGATTCAGGTTACCTTATCAACAAGGTTGAGGTTACAGATATGAAAGTAGCTAGGATGATTGCAGGTACTAGTAGATGGGAACAATGGCAGGAGGGTGACCACAATGAGGAAATCAAAGAAAAACTGGGAATGAGCTCTATAGATGTAGCAGTCAGGGCAAACAGGCTTATATGGTGGGGTCATGTTACACGCATGGGAGAAGCAAGGTTACCCAAGAGACTCATGGGCTCAGCAGTAGAGGGTAGGAGGAGTCGGGGCAGACAAAGGAGAAGGTACCTGGATTTGGTTAAGAATGATTTTGAAGTAATAGGTTTAACATCAGAAGAGACACCAATCTTAGCACTGAATAGGGGATCATGGAGGAATTTTATAAGGGGGCTATGCTCCAGACTGAATGCTGAAAGGCATAATCAGTCTTAAATGATGATGATATAAATTTAAAGGTCAGGGTGCTTCTTTGCCTGGAGTGCAGCCTTTATGCAAGCAAAATGTCAGCAATATGTAGTACAGACAAGATGAGAGCTTCTGAAATGTGGTTTACTGAAATTCCGAAGAACAGATGAGTACATTGAATGACTAATGAAGAGATACTGAACAGAAATGGGGAGAAAAGTGCAGCACAGATTCACTAAAAGAAGACACTGTTTGATAGAGCATATTCTGTGGCATCTAAGGATATTCGGCCTGGTTATGGAGGGCAAAGAGAGAGAGAGAGAGAGAGAGAGAGAGAGAGAGAGAGAGAGAGAGAGAGAGAGAGAGAGAATTTATGGGGAGGGAATGGTAGACCAAGACTTGACTACAGTACACAGGTTCAAGTGACTGTACCATATTTGCACGAATATAGGCTGCAATTTTTTCCTCAAATTCTGGCTAAAAACTAATGGTGTGGGCCATAATTAAGAGTTTTCCTTCGAATTATAAATCATCAATTTCAAAGGGATATGTGCACATATCTTGTGGGTCAAAATTAATACCATTACAAGTTAATGCAGATGCATTTTTAAATCATCAAAGCATTGAGAAAAAAATAGCATATCACTTTATTTGAAGGCTTTTTACATGTTTTCCATATCTTTCATTGCATTCTAAGATGATGTACATTTACAGTGAATAATGCAGTGTTTGAGGTTGACAGGAAAGAACTAACAATCAAATTTGCAAACACTTTATTTTTAAAAAATGTATTCTTGGCATGCACTAATTTTTAAATGGGGGAAAAACAGACACCCACACACAATTCTTGTGGTGGCAAAACCAGATAAAAGTACAAGACAATAAAAGAAAATAATTACCAAAATCTAATCTACCAATTACAAAGATACAATGTGCTACTGAATGCTATGGCAAGTGTCTACTATGCTAGAGCCGGTGTTAAGTATTGGTCAGAGCTGTCCTAGCAGTCGGTCTGACTTTCTGGACTTGCTTATAACACTGTTTCGGTGGAGTGCTACATGTAGTCACATGAGTTCCAATTGGTGGAACACTGTCATGTCTTCTCGTGAAGTAGTTCCTTGTTTATTCGGAAAGCATGTTAGTTAGTTAGTGGTTGCTTGTTCCATTGATCAATCGCATGGTGCCAGTAGCAGTTATGATGTAGAACATGTCATGTGCAGAAGAAATGCACATATAAAAACAAAGATTCCATGACTTACCAAACAGGAAAGCGCTGATAGATAGACACAATAAAAAAAACACGAACACACACACAAGATTTCAAGCTTTCGTAACCAACGATTACTTCGTCACAAAAGAGGGAAGGAGAGGGAAAGACTAAAGGATGTGGGTTTTAAGGGAGAGGGTAAGGAGTCATTCCAATCTCGGAAGCGGAAAGAGTTACCTTAGGGGGAAAAAAGGACAGGTATACACTCGCACACACACATTTATACATCCACACATATAGAGGCACAAGCAGACATTTTTTGGATATGTGTGTGTGTGTGCGCGCGAGTGTATACCTGTCCTTTTTTTCCCCCTATGGTAAGTCTTTTCGCTCTCGAGACTGGAATTACTCCTTATCCTCTCCCTTAAAACCCACATCCTTTAGTCTTTCCCTCTTTCCTGACGAAGTAACCGTTGGTTGCGAAAGCTTGAAATTTTGTGTGTGTTTGTGTGTTTTTTTATTGTGTCTATCTACCAGCGCTTTCCCGTTTGGTAAGTCATGGAATCTTTGTTTTTAATATAGTTTTCCCATGTGGAATGTTTCTTGTGACTTACCAAATGGAAGTGCTGGCAGGTCGATAGACACACAAGCATAAACACAAAATTCAAGCTTTCGCAACCAACGGTTGCTTCTTCAGAAAAGAGGGAAGGAGAGGGAAAGACGAAAGGATGTGGGTTTTAAGGGAGAGGATAAGGAGTCATTCCAATCCCGGGAGCGGAAAGACTTACCTTAAGGGGAAAAAAGGGCAGGTATACACTCGCACACACACACACATTCCATCCGCACATACACAGACACAAGCAGACATTTGTAAAGGCAAAGAGTTTGGGCAGAGATGTCAGTCGAGGCGGAAGTACAGAGGCAAAGATGTTGTTGAAAGACAGGTGAGGTATGAGTGGTGGCAACTTGAAATTAGCGGAGGTTGAGGCCTGGTGGATAACGAGAAGAGACTATATACTGAAGGACAAGTTCCCATCTCCGGAGTTCTGACAGGTTGGTGTTAGTGGGAAGTATCCAGATAACCCAGACGGTGTAACACTGTGCCAAGATGTGCTGGCCGTGCACCAAGGCATGTTTAGCCTTAGGGTGATCCTTATTACCAACAAACACTGTCTGCCTGTGTCCATTCATGCGAATGGACAGTTTGTTGCTGGTCATTCCCACATAGAAAGCTTTGATCTTTTTGAGCACTGCTTGAATCTGCTGTAGAGTTTCCACTAAGGCCTGAAGAAGAAGTTCCTCTGAGGAGGCCATTTCATTCAAAAATGAAAGTTTTATCCTTGTCACTAATAACTGTAGTGTCCTGCGGTCGGCAGGAGAGAACTAACAAGTTTGAACACACTTAATTAAAATTCAAAAAATGCCTTCTTGGCATGCACTAATCTTTAAAAGCAAGAGCAACAAAAAACACAATTCTTGTGGTGGCAAAACCAGATAAAGAGTACAAGACAATGAAAGAAAATAGTAACCGAAATCTACTCTACCAATTACAAACATACAATATCCTACTGAATGCTATGCCGTTGACTTCATTGCACGAGAGGGTGGTCCGAATATGGGCCATGGAGACTCTGAATGGCGCTCAAAGAATCAGAGCAAAAGAATCAGAGCAGATGGCATGGGGAGAATGATGACTGTGGCGGATATACTGAACAGCCTGATACAGAGCAAAAAGCTCAGCTGTTAAGCTTGAACACTGGTCAAGGAGCTTGCATTGTAAGATATCATCCTCAACAACAAAGGCACATCCGACACCAGCAGTAGTCTTGGAGCCATGTGTGTACATAAAGACGTTATTAGGGAGCCTTTAATGGAAGTTCGACAAACCTCAAGTGGTACATCGAATCCGTGGTCCTCTCCTTTGGGAGCGAGTGGAAGGTGAACACGAACCTGAGCCTAGAGCCAAGGTGGCATTGGGCTCTCACCCACTCAAAAAGTCGTAGGGAGGGTAAAATCAAGTTGCTGAAGCAGTCGACGAAAGCGAACTCCAGGAGGTAACAGGGCAGAGACATACAGCCCGTATTGGCGGTCGAGAGAGTCATCAAAGAAGGAGAAATATGACAGGTGGTCGGGTATTGACATCAGTCGGCAGGCGTACCGACAAAGTAACATATCACACCGGTAGTTTAGTGGTAATTCAGCAGCTTCAGCATACAGACTTTTAACGTGGCTGGTGTAGAATGCTCCAGTCACCAGACGTAACCCCCGATGGTAGATAGAGTTTAGACGGCCTAAGATGAAAGGCCGGGCAGAAGAGAAGACAAAGCTCCCATAATCCAGCTTTGATCGGATAATGGACCAATATATGCAAAGCAGGACCATTCGATCTGCTCCCCATGACGTACCGCCAAGAACACGGAGGACATTTAGGGAATGGGTACAATGAACAGCCAAGTAAGACACATGTGGAGACCAGCAAAGTTTCCTGTCAAATGTAAGACCTAAAAATTTTGTTGTCTCCATGAACGGGGGAGCAATGTGACCAAGATGTAAGGATGGAGGAAGAAACTGTTTGTAGCGCCAGAAGTTCATACAGACCATTTTCTGACCAGAGAAACAAAAACCGTTAGCGACTCTTCAGGAATATAGATGGTCTAGACAACACTGAAGACAGCGCTCCAGGAGACGTGTTCTCTGATCGCCACTATAGATCATAAAGCCGTCCACGAAAAGGGAGCCTGAAACGTCAGCTGGAAGGCAATCCATTATTGGATTGATAGCTATGGCAAAAAGGGCCATGCTCAAAACGGAGTCCTGGGGCACCCCATTCTCCTGGCGAAAGACATCTGACAAAACAGAACCCACATGTACCCCGAACATTCGATCCATTAAAAATGCATTAATAAAAAGAGGGAGGCGACCGTGAAGGCCCCAAGTGTGCATGGTGCGGAGAATGCCTGCCCTCCAACAGGTGTCATAAGCCTTCTCCAAATCGAAGAACACAGCCAACGTCTGGCGCTTACGCAAAAAGTTGTTCATAATGAAGGTTGACAAGGTAACTAGGTGGTCAACAGCAGAGTGGTGCCTATGAGGCGTCGAGATTCAAGGACCAAAACCAAACGAGAATTTACCATGCACTCCATCACCTTACAGATGAAGCTGGTAAGGGAGGTGGGGCGATAACTGGAAGAAAGGTGTTTGTCCATTCCTGGTTTGGGTATGGGAACAACAATTGCTTCACGCCAGCATGTGGGAACATGACCTTCAGTCCAGATGTGATTATAGGCGTGAAGAAGAAAGCCATTACCTGCAGGAGAAAGGTTCTTCAGCATCTGAATATGGATACCATCGGGCCCTGGAGCAGAGGATCGGGACAGGGCGAGTGCACTTGTGAGTTCCCGCACGGTGAAGGTTGCATTGCAACTTTCACCATTCAAAGACTGGAAAGAAGGTGGCCGTACCTCCTCTGCTCATTTTCAGGGGAGGAAGGAAGGAAGGGTGGTAATGGGCAGAGCTCAAGACCTCTGCGAAGAAGCAGCCGTAGGCATTTGAGACATCCTCAGGATCCACAAGGACTTCATTCGCTACAGTCAGGCCATAAATCGGGGAGTGGACCTTGGTGCCAGATAGCTGGTGCAGGCCACCCCAGACAACTGACGAAGGAGTAAAACTGTGGAATAAACTGGCAAAAGCCACCCAGCAAGCCTTTTTGCACGACGACATTGTGCATGGAGTCATTTGTAACTGATACAGTTCGCCGTCGGGTGGCATTGGAAGGTGTGTCAAGCACGTCACCGAGCACGAATAGCATCGCTGCATGCTGTAGTCCACCAGGGGACTGGGTCTCAATGTGGAGAAGAGGAAGTACAAGGGATGGAATATTCAGCAGCAGTGAGAATAATATCCGTGAGGTATGCGACCTGACTATCGCAGCTGGAGAAGTTTTGATCATGGAAGGTCGCCAGGGAGGTGAAAAGCTCCCAGTCGGCTTTGGAGATGTTCCAGCTAGTGGAACATGGAGAAGGGGTGTGATGCAGGAGATGGATTACGCAGGGGAAATGGTCGCTCGAGTATGTGTCAGACAGAGCATACCACTCGAACCAACGTGCAAGTTGGATAGTGGATATGGAGAGGCCCAAGTGGGAATAGGTATGCGTTGTGTCCGAAAGGAAGGAAGGTGCACCGGTATTTAAGCAGACCAGATTGAGGTGGTTGAAAAGGTCTGCCAAGAGGGAGCCTCTCGGGCAGGATGCGGGAGAGCCCCAAAGGGGATGGTGGCATTAAAGTCTCCAATCAACAAAAATAGTGTAGGAAGCTGAGCAATCAGTTTCATCATGTTTGCCCTACTAAAGGCAGACGATGATGGAGTGTAAAAAGTACAAATGGAAAATGTGAAAGTGGGGAGAGTAATTCGGATGTCAACTGCCTGCAGATCTGTGTGCAATGTGATTGGGTCATAGTAGACATCATCCCAAACCAGCAACATGACCCCTCCATAAGCCGGAATACATGCCACAGGGGATAGGTCAAAATGCACAAACGTATAGTGTGCCAGGTCAGTACGATTGCATGGGCATAACTTCGTTTCTTGGAGACCTATGTCAAGTGGGCAGTGTGCATTCAAAGGAGCAATTTTAGTTCCTCTCGGTTGGACCGAATGCTGCGAATATTCCATTAAAGAAATTCCATTAGGAAAATAAAATGGAAAAGAAGAAACAAGAAAGGGTCGCCTTGATGGCCGCTGAGGGCCTGGCTTCGAGGGCGCACTGCTGCTGCAATTGATAGGTGGTGAGTCATGGTCCATCAACTCGACAGTTGCATCTGCCACCTTCCTGAGCTGGTCAGGAGGGTCAGCTTCCTCCACCAGTGAAAGGCCAGACGATCGGCTACCAGCGGTGCGGCCTGGCGAAACTGAAGATGGCTGGAGACGGCAACCACTGGGTGGCGCAGGAGAAGAAACGCACCTCGGCGGAGATGGAGAACTCTTTTTTCTAGGAGCCTTCTTTGAAGAATTATGTTTTGTCAAAAGAACAGTTGATGGCTGTGAAGTTTGTGTATGCAAGAAATCTTCGCGTGTCAGTTCGTTTTTGAAGGTCCGAGCATTTGATTTAGAGGTCCTCATCTTAGCAGTAGCATATGATGATGTTTGAGCCGTAGGGTTGGTGGGAGGAAGAAGAGACGTTGATCAGGCGATCTTAGCACTGGCCGATCTGCTGATCAAATCGCTAAATGTTAGATCGCATGTCTGTGTAGCTACCTCCCTGGTAGGCCGAGGAGAGGCGAGAACGGTACTTATTTACCTGCCGGAAGCACAGTGGGCTTTCTACTAGTGAATAACTTGTGAGCAGAGGTCAACACCTTCTCTTTCACTCGAATTTCCTATATACTTTACTCAACTTTGTAGATGGCGCAGTCACGAAAGGAGGCAGCATGGTCGCCCATACAGTTGGTGCAATGATGGGACGGAGGTGGACAGTCACTCTCAAGGGCGTCCCTGCCACAGGTAATGCATTTAGCCACACTTGAACAAGACTTCCGTGTATGGTTAAACCGCTGACATTGGTAACACCTTGTACGGCTGGGTACGTAAGGCCAAACAGAAATGATCACATAACCCACTAATTCGTGACGGCAATTGCACATTGTTGAATGTCAGGAATATGGTCCGGGTCGGTATGAGGTCCTTGTCAACCCCTTTTCACGACCCGATGGACGGCTGTCACTTCCTGATCAGAGAGAAAAGACAGGATCTCCTCATCAGTTAGTTCATCGAGTGACCTGGTATACACCACGCCACATGACTAATTCAAGGTGCAGTGGGCCTCCACCCATACAGGAAAAGTGTGTAAGAGAGTGGCTCGAAGTAATTTTTGGGCCTGGAAGGCGCTCTCTGTCTCCAACAGCAAGGTACCGTTGCGCAAACGTGTACAAGATTTCACTGGTCCTGCAATTGCATCTACCCTTCTGGATGACGAAAGGGTTGACTGCTGAGAAATCGTGACTGTCAGATCTTGTGACAAACAGAAACTTCAGTGCTGGTGGTAGAATTTTTAGAACAGGAGTTTCATCTAGCTTTCTTTTTTGGGCAGAAGACAGGGAAGAAGAAGAAGAAGAAGAAGAAGAAGAGAAATCCATTGCAGATGAATCCCCCATGATTGCCAGCATCTCTGATGGTGTGCTCCTTCCTTGTGGGGGCCCTCTCAGAGGGCACGCATCCTTAGGTGATTGTTCACACCTCCCGAGAAACGGACGGAGGGACCAATTGGCATGTTCAGAAGGTAACAGCTCAGGCAATCACCCCTCCCTGGGCCTGGCCTTTACTAGGGGGTACGCGTGTGCCTTACTTGTCTACACAGGGCGGGGAATTACGCGTTACCCGGCCACCGGCTATGCATGCGAACGCGTGGGTCAGCCTTCAGACACACACAGGGAGGAATGAAGAGAGGAAAGAGAGAGAGGGATAGAAGAAAGAATCTCAAATGCCGAAGCGGAGAATAAGACGGAACAGAAGACAGGGAGAATAGGGCAGGGAGAATGAGGCAGAGATAGAAGTAAGGGCATGAAAGCAAGGAGAATAGTGAACGTAGGGAAAGACCAATAGAGGAAGAAAGCATGAGGATGGAGAGAAACAAAGGAAATAGGATCCTGGAGTTTTCAAACATCTGTCTCCGGACGAAGGCTCAATGCATTACTCCCAAGAAGAGGGAGTGTGAAGGGAGGTAAGGGAGGGGGAGGGAGAAGGATTGGGGATGAGGAGGGGTTAGGAAGGGGGGTAGGGCAGCCCGGAAAGGATGGAGAACTGCACTAGCTCGGGGCCCTGTGGTCGCCACGCACGTATCCACAAAACAGTTGTGGATCCCCTGGGGGGGGATCCACAAGCACGACACAAGGATAATGGTGCCAGCAATGTGGGAAGGAGTCAGCACTGCCTCTCTTCACCTCTCCTTTCCCCTTGGCAGTTATAACTTGGCATTAAATTCTGAGTTTTCTGAGAGTTGCAGCTCGTGACTTCACACCAAGCAGTACATGGCACTGCCAGCAAATGTCACACTCAGCTAGTCATTTTTATCCTGACTTTTGAAAATAACTGCCATGTATCTGAGTTATTATCGCATTTGTTACACACTTTTGTATTGTTTGCACTTAGACTAGACAGCAGCTTGTATAGGTTTTATGACAATGAGTGTGTATGTAAGCTTTTATCTGACAAGGGTACCTTATGGACTTGGTCTGTTTGATTGTCTACACACACTTTTGTGGAGCTGGATAAGTCTGTGCCCTGGAATCACTTTCCCTAATGTAGCGCAACACAATTACAAAAAAAAAAAGGTAGAGTTGGATAAGTAGCCTCTAAAAATGAGAAGACTTCTGAGCGCTATTAAGTATTAAACTAATTGTACAAATTAAGCAGATGCCTGTAGCTGAATGAGTAGTGTGTGACTCTGGTAACTGAATAATCTCAAGGTTCAACACTCCCATATAGCAAACTTTTTTTTGCTCTTATTTAAATTTTATATTTTTGGTCAAGTGGGAATGATAGTAAATAAATACTTAATAATAATTATCTAGTGAAAATAACATCATTTTACTTTCAATTATGGATGACATGAAACAAATTAAAATTTGAAACAAGAGTATCAGGAAAAAATAGACTGCTACTCACCCTAAGGATGATCCATTGAGTTGCAGACAGGTACAACGAAAAGATTATTACACATTTGATACAGGCATGTGAAATGACTTATATACATCAATAATAATCCAGAACGAATTTTCACTCAACAGAGTAATTGAATGAAACTTCCTCCCATTTTAAAAACAGATTAATCTGCTAGGAAGTTTCATCAATAAAAATGGTGCATTTTGTATGCTCATTTCTTCAGAAAATGAAGAAATTAGTAGACATTACCAGTAAATAGAGGAGATGTAGATACGGAGGAAGAAATGCATTTGCAGCTGACCAGCAGATCTTTCTGTAAATACAATCCAGCCTTTTCAATTTTACTTACTAGAATCTAGTAGATGACTACTGTTCCCCCAACCCCCACGTTTGTATTGGTTACTCCGGCACTGTTTACTGTATATAAGCACTTACATGAAGATAATTTGCTGAACAAATTGGACTGAAAACACTTTAGGCTACAAAGTCTGTAGTCTCATGACAGAGTACACACGCAGATTTACTGTCAAAATTCAGACATTAATATTTATTGTGGGGTTTTATCTAACGTAATGCATGTTTCATGTTTAATTTCTTGCACTTGACACAAGAAGGTAATCATAAAACACACAAATTTGTAGTCTATGTTCTTGTTAGCTCAGTGATTTGCCTCCTGAACAAGTTTCAAAGCTGAAATATGTAGATGCATAAATAACATTTACACTTAGGTGACAAAAGTCATGGTGAAGCGACATGCACATATACAGATGGCGGTGGTATCGTGTACAGAAGGTATAAAAAAGCAGTGCATTGGTGGAGATGTAATTTGTACTGAGGTGAATCATGTGAAAAGGTATCCAACGTGATTATGACCACACAACAGGAATTAACAGACTTTGAATGTAGAATGATAGGTGGAGCCACGAATGTATTTGTTAGCACTGTGTACAGGGTGTATAAGTGGACAAGGAAAAAAAATTCTCGGATTTTCCAGTTAAAAATACACATTCTCCCGGGTGACACTATATTTTTCGTTATCAATCCTTTGAATGGTTATGGTTTTATATACGGGCGCACAATTTCCCGGCACTTTAGAAAACGAAACTCAGGGAAAAAAGACATGTTTTTGAAATACTTTGATGTGCAGCAACATGTACGCTGCATATTTTCATATTACGAAAGTATACATTGGAATTCCACCAAACACCGCACGTTACTTTCCGAATCATTGAAATCTAGATTTTGATGCGCTTTTGTAAGCCGTTCATAGCTCTTGTCACGTGATCTCGCCAGCCGATGACAGCGGCTATTCAGAGTATAGGACACATGATGAACACACAAAGAGGGAACGTTAATAGTTTAAATTGATATACATAGTGTTGCTGCAAGAAAAGAAAAGCTTTCACATATAATACTGGCCTCAAGCTGCAAGAGAAGCTAAGCTTTCGCATATACTGTTGATCTTTTTTGCGCGTAACAGTGGAATAATAAAAATCAAAAACGGACGATAATGTAAAGTGTATCTTGAAAATCATGTAAACAGCTGTCTGATGATGAACTTGCCAGTTCAAAACCGGTAACAGCGCTATTTACCTAAATAAATAGCAGTATTAATAGTGGCTGATTGCTGATTTCTTCTCTGTAAGAATTAACCTACATTAATTGTATACAGCCACAGTCTCACCATGTCAGTTTTAGACAAAATAGCATTTTTTGTGTGTTACATTTTAAGATATATCACACAAATGTGCAGGTAAAATTTTTAATTATGACATAAATGTCTGTTCTTCAGAGTTTGAAATTCTTCTAAATAGCTCGTCATCAAAGAGTTGATTTTTAAACGAGAGTCAAAAGCTCTGTGGTTTAATAAATTCATGGTACATTCTTGCACATAGTTCAACTTTGGTAAAAGGATATTTACTTTGAAAGAAACGCTTTTCAAACCACTATTCGCAATATTTTCCCGCGACCTGTTAGAAATAGGTTCGTCTCAGCAGTTGCCAGAGAGTGCAGGTAACAGGCGACACCGCGCGTGGGTAGCTATCATGACGTAGGAAAGGTGGAAAGGTATCTCAATACTGACAAGAGATAAGCAAGAAATCACACATTTCTTCAAACCTTAGCTCCTAGCATTATTTCTGTCTAATCTTGCTACAGCTTTACACGGTGTGCTTTCCTTTCTGCCAAAGAATCTATCAATTCATCAAAGTTCGTCAAACGATTTGCTACATGAAAAATTGAAATGTCGTTATCTAATACTGAAAAAGCTGTTAATACAAATAATATCCAAGACTGGTGTGGTTTCTCGGTCTGATTACGTCTATTTTGTCACTGTCTGTTAGATAAAACAAAATAGGCCTTTCTAATGTGGCAGCAATTTTGTAACACACCAAATAAACAAGACTGTTTTGGCACAAATGGCCATTTTTATAACACGACAGAATATAATTCATGAAGTACCAATATCAAATGCCTATTATGCCTACTACAAGCAAAAAGTTTTATGTTAGGAAATAGTTTCACATTTCATTCATACACACCAGCTTCTCAAGCATGAGATCGGAAAGTAGTAACGGTATTACGAAATTTTTATATAAATCGTCTTATTGTTCCATACTTTGTGTGATGTACCCATTTCTTTTCCTTCCTCGTTCTAACAAACAATCTTGTCATCAGCAATTCTGTAGCGATTGGTGCCACTGTCAAAATTTGTTCGCCGATCAACTTCACTAACCCTGCCAGAATCACAGGTTTAGTTATCCCGCGATTATTTTCCAGTTAGGCGTTATTACGTGTTCGAACAACATTTTCCGCATTACTTCCAGAATAGAACTTATCGGCTGCTAGCCGGGGACTGTACTACTGGTCCTTACTAGTGTAGCGATCTGGCCAAAAATTTCCTGTCAAAATTTCATTTTCTTGGATACACCGAGAATATAATATGTAATCTTTCTCACCTGTTATTCCTGTCAGTCATTTATTTCCATTCCGGTAGTCTGAATCTATGGATTTTGCTAGTAATTATAACTATGCTGATCATTCACAAACCCAATCAACCACATAATCAGACAGCAATTGGCATTCATCCGCTCGGCTTTACTCCCTCAGCTCGTATAGTCCTGTCCTTTTTTGTCTGCGAAAGTTTATTCCTAGATACGACGAGGATTCTTCTGACAGAGACATCACGTACAGAATGCATGCATTCAAAAGTCAACTTATGATTCATTCAGAAATCAACTTATAATGTATTCAAAAATGTTCAAAAACCAACAGGGAAGCGTTTCAAAATCATATGAATAATCGATAGACAAACGTGCGCTGGATGCTAGGCGCTTTGTGAAACAAGTTGTTTTCCTCAAGAATATGAATTTGGCACCCCCTTTTCCCGGCAGCATCTAGCTGCTTGCTGCGGCTGCTTGCACAGCCAACAGGCACATTCCTGTAGCCAGAAGCGGGAAAATCCGCTAGTCAAATGTAAGTCAACTGCGCATGCGCATGAGCCCGCTCGTAACTCTCAAACGAATCCAATGTAAACAGTTGTGACTTCACACTCATTGGAGACAATTTGTTGTTATGAAGCACTGCATAGTCTTCCTAAAGCCTTTGACACATTTTCAATTGGCAGACGCTTGCATGAGCACTGTGTGTCGTCGTCGTATATGGCGCATTTCCTATGCAATATAAGTTATTTTCGTTTTTCTCTCTCGTTTATGTTTTATTGTTGAAGTATTATTCTGCAGTATCGGGATGCAGTAATATCCTTTGTTATAGATTTGGTTCTTACCAGTCAATATTACAAAAATTTAACTGTAAACTAAAACAATGAAAACTTCTCGGATTTTTAAAAATATATCGGGTTTTTCCCGGTTTTCTCCCGGATGAAAAAATTCCCGGGTTCTTCCCAGATCTCCCGGTTGTCCCGGGTCGTATACACCCCGGTGTAGCAAAATTTGGCATCAATGGCCTATGCAGCAGAAGACTGACGCAATTGCCTTCGCTAACAGCATGATATCACCTGCAACACCTCTCTTGGGCTCGTGGCCATATCAGTTGGACATTAGATTGGCCTTGTCAGTTGAGTCCCAATTTCAGTTGGTAAGAGCTGATAGTAGGGTTGATTGTGGTATAGACGCAGTAAAGCCATGAACCCTGTTCCTCAACAAGACACTATGCAAGGTGGTGGTGGCTCTACAATGGTGTGGGCTTCATCTTCCCAAACAACGATAGAATTTTTACGTATGAAAATGCACCATGTCACTGTGCCACAATTGATCATGATTGGTTTGAAGAACATTCTAGACAATTTGAGTGAATGATTTGGCCACCCATACTGCCCGATATGAATATCATTGAACAGTTATGGTACATAATCAAGAGACCAGTTCATGCACGAAATCCTGCACTGGCAATACCTTCACAATTATGGAAAACTATAGAGGCAGGATGTCTCAATATTTCTGCAGGGGACTTCCAATAACTTGCTATGTTCATGCCATGTCCAGTTGCTGCACTACATCCAGCAAAAGGAGGTCTGACATGGTACTGGGAGATATCCCATCACTTTTGTCACCTCAGTGTACATTCACTGTACTGAACTCCACATACTATTAGTGTAACTAGTGCTAAGGAGACGTATTATTGGTTCAGTAAGCATACAACAATTGAGAACATGTTTATTAGTGTATTTTCCATGATTTCATGTTACAAGGGAAACTCCCCATTGCACATTTAGTGGCAAGAGGGCCCCATGGAAAAATGAACACAGATCAAGCATGAAAACAGTGAGAATGTATACTGAATTGTGTAGGAAAACCAAAATACAAACAGTGAATGGTCCACAGACAAGATCTGAAATATAGAGCAGCTTGAAACAGCAATGATGATGTGGACAAGTGGATGAGCTAAGTTCAAATCTCTCTCACGTCAGTTATTTATTACCTTTTCTCCAATGTTCACTGTACCAAATGTGTGTGTGTGTTACGGTGTAATGTCCATTTGCAACAGCAAGGTATCAGGAAGGTACTTATAATGACAGCTGGCTCTGCACATCTACTCTATTAGTAGTGGCTTTCGAATAGGAACCACAAAAGTTTGGTGACAAGGCGACAAGTCAACTGAATCCTCCACCAGAAAATGCGTCTGATGTGTCATACGTGGAATTAGTGATAGTACGTGTGTCATACGATAGGAATCTCTTACTGACGCATCTAATTCGTACACCTGGTGAGTGAGTGGGATATCCCTCCTTGCCTGATTTACATGTTCATATGAATGTGAATCACTCCCAAAAAAACGATGAAAATATAATAGTTTGTCACATAAGCTCCAACAAATTAACACAACAGTTTCACAATCACACAGTCTCTCTGTGCTCTGTCACAAATACATTTTTAATGTTCTTGAAGTTGAAGTTGCATTCCATTTTGGAGGTTTTGAACCTTGAGTTCTTTTTTGTAACATAGTTCACACCTGTTTATTTGTTGTTTTCATTTCTGCCAGAAGTCTATGTTGTATCTCATCTGCACTCACTATTCATCACATTTATTTGTAACGGTAACGATTCTTAACACATGACTCTTACTTGCCAAGACTACAAAAAGAGAACAAACATTTCAATGAGTGGATGGACATTTCATAATATTGTGAATAAATAAATAATACGAATATAATAGAGGGAAACATTCCAAGTGGGAAAAATATACCTAAAAACAAAGATGATGTGACTTACCAAACAAAAGTGCTGGCACGTCGATAGACACACAAACATACACACAAAATTCTAGCTTTCGCAACCAACGGTTGTTTCTTCAGGAAAAAGGGAAGGAGAGGGAAAGACGAGAGGATGTGGGTTTTCAGGGAGAGGGTAAGGAGTCATTCCAATCCTGGGAGCGTAAAGACTTACCTTAAGGGAAAAAAAGGACAGGTATACACTCGCACACACACACATATCCATCTGCACATACACAGACACAAGCAGACATTTGTAAAGGCAAAGACTTTGGGCAGAGATGTCAGTCGAGGCGGAAGAACACAGGCAAAGATGTTGAAAAAAGACAGGTGAGGTATTAGTGGTGGCAACTTGAAATTAGCAGAGGTTGAGGCCTGGTGGATAACGAGAAGAGAGGATATATTGAAGGGCAAGTTCCCATCTCTGGAGTTCGGATAGGTTGGTGTTGGTGGGAAGTATCCAGATAACTCGGACGGTGTAACACTGTGCCAAGATGTGCTGGCCATGCACCAAGGTATTTTTAGCCACAGGGTGATCCTCATTACCAACAAACACTGTCTGCCTGTGTCCATTCATGCGAATGGACAATTTGTTGCTGGTCATTCCCACATAGAAAGCGTCACAGTGTAGGCAGGTTAGTTGGTAAATCACGTGGGTGCTTTCACACGTGGCTCTGCCTTTGATCGTGTACACCTTCCGGGTTACAGGATTGTAGTAGGTGGTGGTGGGAGGGTGCATGGGACAGGTTTTACACCGGGGGCGGTTACAAGGGTAGGAGCCAGAGGGTAGGGAAGGTGGTTTGGGGATTTCATAGGGATGAACTAAGAGGTTACGAAGGTTAGGTGGACGGCGAAAAGACACACTCGGTGGAGTGGGGAGGATTTCATGAAGGATGGATCTCATTTCAGGGCAGGATTTTTGGAAGTCGTACCCCTGCTGGAGAGCCACATTCAGAGTCTGATCCAGTCCCAGAAAGTATCCTGTCACAAGAGGGGCACTTTTGTGGTTCTTCTGTGGGAGGTTCTGGGTTTGAGGGGATGAGGAAGTGGCTCTGGTTATTTGCTTCTGTACCAGGTCGGAAGGGTAGTTGCGGGATGCGAAAGCTGTTTTCAGGTTGTTGGTATAATGGTTCAACGATTTCGGACTGGAGCAGATTTGTTTGCCACGAAGACCTAGGCTGTAGGGAAGGGACCATTTGATATGGAATGGGTGGCAGCTATCATAATGGAGGTACTGTTGCTTATTGGTGGGTTTGATGTGGACGGATGTGTGAAGCTGGCCATTGGACAGATGGAGGTCAACGTCAAGGAAAGCGGCATGGGTTTTGGAGTAGGACCAGGTGAATCTGAGGGAACCAAAGGAGTTGAGGTTGGAGAGGAAATTCTGGAGTTCTTCTTCACTGTGAATCCAGATCATGAAGATGTCATCAATAAATCTGTACCAAACTTTGGGTTGGCAGGCCTGGGTAACCAAGAAGGCTTCCTCTAAGCGACCCCAAAATAGGTTGGTGTACGAGGGGGCCATCCTGGTACCCATGGCTGTTCCCTTTAATTGTTGGTATGTCCGGCCTTCAAAAGTGAAGAAGTTGTGGGTCAGGATGAAGCTGGCTAAGGTGATGAGGAAAGACGTTTTAGGTAGGGTGGCAGGTGATCGGCATGAAAGGAAGTGCTCCATTGCAGCGAGGCCCTGGACGTGTGGAATATTTGTGTATAAGGAAGTGGCATCAATGGTAACAAGGATGGTTTCTGGGGTCCTTGTTACCATTGATGCCACTTCCTTATACACATATATTCCGCACGTCCAGTGTAGCAATGCAGTACGTCGACACAGACGACAATAAATGAAGAAATAAAGCAGGGAAGCGCTGTCACAATTGGCTCATCTTACCACTAAATCTGAGGGGGGGGGGGGGGGGGGGGGGGAGTGCAATGGGGAGTTTCCCTTGTCTATGGCAGAGATAACAGCACAGTTTGCACACAGCTTCCATCTGCTTCTCTTGTAGTTAGGCAGAAACATGGCTGTGGTGCAGTAGCAGTACTACGTACCAGTGGTGTGATGTCATGAGCCATAACCCCAGAAATCTCAGGATTTAACAATGAGTCAGTAACAATGTGAGGCCAAGTCATGCCCTCCTGCCATTCTCAACATCCATGTCAACTTACCTTGGCAAAACTGTATACAGAGGGCTATAGATTTTATTCTGATGGTGTTGTTGTGGTCTTCAGTCCTGAGACTGGTTTGATGCAGCTCTCCATGCTACTCTGTCCTGTGCAAGCTTCTTCATCTCCCAGTACGAACTTGCAGCCTACATCCGTCTGAATCTGCTTGGTGTATTCTTCATCTCTTGGTCTCCCTCTACGATTTTTACCCTCCATGCTGCCCTCCAATACTAAATTTGTGATCCCTTGGTGCCTCAGAATATGTCCTACCAACTGATTCCTTCTTCTAGTCAAGTTGTGCCACAAACTCCTCTTCTCCCCAATCCCACTCAGTACCTCCTCATTAGTTATGTGATCCGCTCATCTAATCTTCAGCATTCTTCTGTAGCACCACATTTCGGAAGCTTCTATTCTCTTCCTGACCAAACTATTTATTGTCCATGTTACACTTCCATAAATGGCTGCACTCCATACAAATCCTTTCAGAAACGACTTCCTGACACTTAAATCTATACTCAATGTTAACGAATGTCTCTTCCTCAGAAACGCTTTCCTTGCCATTGCCAGTCTACATTTTATATCCTCTCTACTTCGACCATCATCAGCTAATTTGCTCCCCAAATAGCAAAATTCCGTTACTACTTTAAGTGTCTCATTTCCTAATCAATTCCCTCGGCATCACCTGACTTAATTCGACTACATTCCATTATCGTCGTTTTGCTTTTGTTGATGTTCATGTTATATCCTCTTTTCAAGACACTGTCCATTCCGTTCAACTGCTCTTCCAAGTCCTTTGCTGTCTCTGATAGAATTACAATGTCATCGGCGAACCTCAAAGTTTTTATTTCTTTTCCATGGATTTTAATACCTACTCCGAATTTTTCTTTTTTTTCCTTTACTGCTTGCTCAATATACAGATTGAATAACATCGGGGAGAGACTACAACCCTGTCTCACTCCCTTTCCAACCACTGCTTCCCTTTCATGCCCCTCGACTCTTATAACTGCCATCTGGTTTCTGTACAAATTGTAAATAGCCTTTCGCTCCCTGTATTTTAACCTTGCCTGCCACCTTCAGAGTTTGAAAGAGAGTATTCCAGTCAACATTGTCAAAAGCTTTCTCTAAGTCTACAAATGCTAGAAACGTAGGTTTGCCTTCTAATGGTATATATAAAATATAAGATGTGTGTTGTTGTAATACTGAATACTAGCATTTGCAGACAAAGAACAGTTTTCGCTAGACCCATGGTGATCGAAATTTTATAATAGTGCGTGGCCAGCACTAGTATACATTGTTTGCAAATACAGTAGCTGTTCTCGAAAAAAGATAAGAAACTTGAAACTTCCTGGCAGATTAAAACTGTGTGCCTGACCGAGACTAACTCGGGACCTTTGCCTTTCGCGGGCAAGTGCTCTACCATCTGAGCTACTGAAGCACGACTCACGCCCGGTACTCACAGCTTTACTTCTGTCAGTATCTCGTCTCCTACCTTCCAAACTTTACAGAAGCTCTTCTGCGAACCTTGCAGAACTAGCACTCCTGAAAAAAAGAATATAGCGGAGACATGGCTTAGCCACAGCCTGGCTGTGCCTAGTTCTGCAAGGTTCGCAGAAGAGCTTCTGTAAAGTTTGGAAGGTAGGAGACGAGATACTGACAGAAGTAAAGCTGTGAGTACCGGGCGTGAGTCGTGCTTCGGTAGCTCAGATGGTAGAGCACTTGCCCGCGAAAGGCAAAGGTCCCGAGTTCGAGTCTCGGTCGGGCACACAGTTTTAATCTGCCAGGAAGTTTCATATCAGCGCACACTCCGCTGCAGAGTGAAAATCTCTTTCTGGATAAGAAACTTTGTTCCACAAAACTGTATCAGCTTGTTTGTACCCACCGGTACTCAAATCAAGCATAGTCACTTCACACCATCTCAGCATCTGATTCTTCACCCTAGATGGACAATCCAGAATGCTGCTCGCAGTCAGTATCACAAAGAAGGTTGTATTCAGCTCCATCTAGATTGTTGATAAATTCCATTTTTTTTCTTTTCATGATCAGTTCTTCTAACCTTGACTGTCAAGCAGCAAAATTCCAATGGCATGCTTCTAACAAAGATGCATGTTGCAAATGGCCTACTGGCATCAAAGTTGCTTTGTTCATGTTGTAATTTTGTATAGAATTGCCTTACAGGAGCTCTGACTGGATGATTGATACACTTATCCAAAGAATGTAACACACTTGTCATTGCACCAGGGATAATTACTAGGTCACTGTTTCTTTCTGTTGGTTTTTGTTTCACTCAATCACTATTGAAAATTATGCAACAGAAGCACTGATTTTTGGCAAAGAAGATCTCCTGGTTGCTTATTCCACACTGCTGAAATCCAGTCTAGGACCAGTTCCTCTTTCATCCACATACTGTCATGAGCTCTTACAATAATACCAGCTGAGAAGCTTTCTCCCTTGGGGGAGGGGTTAGAAATGACATATGGTGGCAATTTTTATCCATCAGACATAACATTCAGCATCATTGTGCACCCTTCCTTTTCAACATTTCGTGTACATATTTGTACACTATGTTCCCCAACATTACTTACTGAAGTGTAGTTCAGCATATCAAAACAGGCCAGCGTTTGGTCTGCATTCCCTATATGGGAAATCAAATAAAAATTTTGCATCACCACTGGATCGCATAATACTGAAAAGATATGACAGTTTTGTAGGCTTGAGACAATTTTTGCACAATTGTAGTTCTGCAACCAACAGATAGATTATTTTGTTGCACAAATCACTGAACCAACCCATGCAAAACATTAAGTTCCATGGGAAAAATGTGTCTTTTATGTGCTAATTTGCGGCCTTCAATCTGCTTTGAACTACAAAATCAAGTAAATCTCTTTCCAGATCTGGATATCTGCAATTTTGCCCTCAAAATGAACATCGACTTTTTGATCTAAAAGGCATGTCCAGAAAGTAAGTACCGTTTCATTCTACCACCACTGCAAAGAATGATAAGCCAGCTGAAATTCATTGTCAAATGTAATGACTGATAGAATGGTGAAAAAGTGGGTGAGACAGTTCAATGCTGGACAAATCAGTGTTCATGATGAAGCACAGAGTGGTTGGCCTTCTGCTGGCAAAGAGTGAATGAAAAAATTCATGAAAAGACAGTTCACAATAAAAATTCTTTCCATAACTTTCAAAAACTGTTTTGCATAAGGCAAATTATTGAGTTCCAAAAATTCTTACCAATGTCAACAAAATGAAGCAACTTCATATTTCTTATTTATACAGGAATGATGGAGATTGTGAGGGTACAACATTTTCCAGATTTTTGTAGCTAAAGTTTGGAAATAAATAATTTCATTGAGTGGAAGTGAAATCTCATACCACTTTTGAATATAAATGAACAACTTTCATTGGTAGAATTACATGCATTTTTGTTCTCGGGAATAATTTTTCAGAATATAAAGTTTTAATTATTATGTAAAAATATTAATAGGGGACAAATCCTGTTTTGTTTATTTTATTATTTGCATAAGGTATTCTGTCTGGTTGTATTTAAAGGCACAATAAAAGCCTCAAAAGACTGGAATTGCCAAGTCCTGTTTTTAGTAAAAATTAAGTTATTCTACAGATAAGAAGAATATTTAACTAATCAGCGATTTACAGACTACTCTGAGTTGAAGATCACAATGAGGTGACAGAATATAAATGAACCTTCACATGTGTCAGCCTTGGTGTGAAACAAACTGGAAGATGATTAAGTAATATCAGTACATCAACTCAAAAACTGGGTAGCAAGAATCAGTACAGCCAAACGCACAAAAAGTGAAATTCAACAAATTGGAACAATATAACTGATTTTTCCATATATTGGAATTTTGGTTCATGATTGAATATATAACATCACAATTGGAATCCAGTTGCTAAGCAACTCCACATACACAGAATTACAACTACATCGACAACATCTACCAATATAGGGACAATTGGAGCTCCAACGACAAATGGTCCTACAAGTTGTTCACTGCATGGAAGGTTGGAAACAGCCATCTGGTTGCAGTAGTGAGACAGCACACTAATAACAACTGTAGCAGATGATGCCAAACAGCAACCACCTTTGCAGCCATCCACGAGTCACAAAACACTGTAACTCCGTAGGTTCTGACTTTTTTTTCATTCTTCTTTTCAATGTGTAGTGGTGAGATTGCATGAAAGTAGAGATTAAAACAAAGTACTAGTACAGTAATTTGTTTGTGATAAATTCTGTGAATACAGCTGCTTACTGTCAGGTCACTGTGACATTCAAACAGTCTACTACTACATATAATAAATAAAAAATCAGACCATTACAGCGAATTTATCTACACCCATTCCACGAGTAAGACATCTAATGTTGCACCAAATAAACTGATGTAGGCATGTGTATTCAAATACAGAGACATGTAAACAGTCAGAATATGGCCCTGCAGTCGGCAACGCCTATGTAAGACAAAAAGTGTCTGGCGCAGTTGTTAGATTGGTTACTGCTGCTACAATGGCAGGTGAGTTTGAACGTGGAGTTATAGCTGGTGCATGAGTGATGGGACACAGCAACTCCAAGATAGTGATGAAGTGGGGATTTTCCCAACGACCATTTTACGAGTATACCACCAATATCAGGAATCCAGTAAAACATCAAATCTCCGACATCGCTCCAGCCGGAAAAATACCCTGCAAGTACGGGTCCAATGATGACTGAAGAGAATTGCTCATTGTGACAGAAGTACAACCCTTCTGCAAATTGCTGCAGATTTCAATGCTGAATCAGTTTGTGAACCATTCATTGAAACCTCATTGATATGGGCTTTCAGAGCCAAAGGGCGACTTCTGTACCCTTGGTGACTGCACGACACAAAGCTTTATGCCTCATCTGGGCCTGTCAACACCAACATTGGACTGTTGATGACTGGAAATATGGTCGCACGAGTCTCGCTTCAAATTGTATTGAGTGGATGGACATGTACAGATATGGAGACAACCTCATGAATACATGGACCCTTCATGTCAGCAGGGGACTATTCAAGTTAGTAGAGGTTCTGTGACGGTATGGGGCATGTGCAGCTGCAATGATATTGGACTCCTGATACTCTGACAGGTGACATGTATGTAAGCATCCTGTCTGATCACCTGCATCCATTCATGTCCATTGTGCATTCTGACAGACTTGGGCAATTGCAGCAGGACAATGTGATGCCTCACACATCCAAAACTGCTACAGAGTGGCTCCAGGATCCCTCTTCTAAGTTTAAACACTTCCGCTGGTCCCATAGCTCACCAAACATGAACATTATTGAGCATGTCTGCGATCCCTTGCAACGCTGTTCAGAAGAGATCTCCACACCCTAGTACTGTTACAGATTTATGGACAGCCCTGCAGGATTTTGTGGCATTTGCCTGCTTCAATTCTTAGTTGATTGTTCTTGGTGCTGATGTACTGCATTGCTACACTGGCTGAAACATGGGGTTTGTAATTTTGACACTGACTATTGTAAATAATGGAGCTGACAGGTGCACAGTTAAAATTTCAGATTTGTTTACTTTCACTGTTCACAACCCTCAAGAACACAATGTTATATATGGCCAGTGCTCTATTGTTTAACTTTCGATAAGCCTCATTAATAGGCTGAAGACGAACATCCACATACTGCTACAATAGTTTACTATTGAACATCTATGAGCAGTAAAAAAACTCGGCCACGGACTGATTGCTTCGGAACAAAAAATCGGGCCATCATATATTCTTACAATAATAGGTGCTGAAACTAGACATTGTTTGAAGTTAAATTTATAGAAATTATAATTAGCACTTAACTCATTCGATTTACTGAATACATCGAAAAATTGGTTATTTTCAATGGTTTCTTCTGCTACAAGGGTTAAGCCAAGTTATTTGTTTAAATAGTGAAATTAACATACATAGATATGCAAACAATACTTCTGACAAAACTGTTAATTACTTTGGAATAATTAAGGGCTGGCTTTGCAAATGTTTATAATTAGTACAGAATTTATATTTGTTTATACTTCAACAATAGAATTTAAATTATGAAACAATTATTGTTTCAAACGAAAGATACTAACTAGGAACAGTAAAAATAAATTAGAAAATCAATTACATACATAAAACTAAGCACAAAACTAGATCTGGTGTTGTTGTTGTTGTTGTTGTTGTTGTTGTGGTCTTCAGTCCAGAGACTGGTTTCATGAGCTCTCCATGTAACTCTATCCTGTGTAAGTTTCTTCATCTCCCAGTACCTACTGCAACCTACATCCTTCTGAATCTGTTTAGTGTACTCATCTCTTAGTCTCCTTCTACGATTTTTATCCTTCGCGCTGCATTCCAATGCTAAATTTGTGACCACTTGATGCCTCAGAATATGTCCTACCAACCGATCCCTTCTCCTAGTCAAGTTGTGCCACAAATTTCTCTTCTCTCCAATTCTATTCAATATGTCCTCATTAGTTATGTGATCTACCCATCTAACCTTCAGCATTCTTCTGTAGCACCACATTTCGGAAGCTTCTATTCTCTTCTGGTCTAAACTATTTATCATCCACATTTCGCTTCCATACATGGCTACACTCCATACAAATACTTTCAGAAACGACTTCCTGACACTTAAATCTATACTCAATGTTAACAAATTTCTCTTCGTCAGAAACACTTTCCTTGCCATTGCCAGTCTACATTTTATACCCTCTCTACTTTGACCATTATCAGTTATTTTGTTCCCCAAATAGCAAAATTCCGTTACTACTTTAAGTGTCTCATTTCCTAATCTACTTCCCTCAGCATTACTTGACTTAATCCGACTACATTCCATTATCCTCGTTTTGCTTTTGTTGACGTTCATCTTATACCCTCCTTTCAAGACACTGTCCATTCCATTCAGCTGCTCTTCCAGGTCCTTTGCTGTCTCTGACAGACTTACAATGTCATCAGGAAACCTCAAAGTTTTAATGTCTTCTCCGTGGATTTTAATTCCTACTCCAAATTTTTCTTTTGTTTGCTATACTCCTTGCTCAATATACAGATTGAATAACATCAGGGTTAGGCTACAACCCTGTCTCACTCCCTTTCCAACCACTGCTTCCCTTTCATTTCCCTCGACTCTTATAACTGCCATCTGGTGTCTGTACAAATTGTAAATAGTCTTTTGCTCCCTGTATTTTACCCATGCCACATTCAGAATTTGAAACAGAGTATTCCAGTCAACATTGTCAAAAGCTTTCTCTAAGTCTACACAAATCTAGAAACGTAGGTTTGCCCTTCCTTAATCTAGCTTCTAAGGTAAGTCGTAGGGGAAGCATTGCCTCACGTGTGCCAAAATTTCTACGGAATCCAAACTGATCTTCCCCGATGTCGGCTTCTACCAGTTTTTCCATTCATTTGTAAAGAATTCATGATAGTATTTTGCAGCCGTAGCTTATGAAACTGATATTTCAGTAATGTTCACATCTGTCAACCCCTGCTTTCTTCGGGATTGGAAATATTATATTCTTTTTGAAGTCTCAGGGCATTTTGCCTGTCTCACAGTCTGAAACATTTTGCTCACCAGATAATAGAGTTTTGTCAGGGCTGGCTCTTCCAAGGCTATCAGTAGTTCTAATGGAATGCTGTCTACTCCCGGGGCCTTGGTTCGGCTTAGGTCTTTCAGTGCTCTGTCAAATTCTTCATGCAGTATTATAACTCCCATTTCATCTTCATCTACATCCTCTTCCATTTCCATAATATTGTCCTTAATAGCATCGCCCTTTTGTAGACCCTCTATATAGTCCTTCCACCTTTCTGCTATCCCTTCTTTGCTTAGAACTGGGTTTCCATCTGAGCTCTTGATATTTATGCAAGCGGTTCTCTTTTCTCCAAAGGTCTTTTTAATTTTCCTGTAGGCAGCATATATCTTACCCCTAGTGATATACGCCTTTACATCCTTACATTTCTCCTCTAGCCATCCCTGCTTAGCTATTTTGCACTTCTTGTCAATCTCATTTTTGACACGTTTGCATTCCTTTTTGCCTGCTTCAGTTACTGCAGTTTTGTATTTTCTCCTTTCATCAATTACATTCAGTATCTTGTCTGTTACCCAAGGATTTATATTAGCCCTGATCTTTTTACCTACTTGATCCTCTACTGCCTTCACTATTTCATGTCTCAAAGCTACCCATTCTTCTTCTACTGCATTTCTTTCCCCCATTCTTGTCAATCGTTCCCTAATGCTCTCTCTGAAACTCTCTACAACCTCTGGTTCTGTCAGTTTATCCAGTCAGTTTCTTCAGTTTTAATCTACAGTTCATAACCAATAGATTTTGGTCAGAGTCCACATCTGCCCCTGGAAATGTCTTACAATATAAAACCTGGTTCCTAAATCTCTGTCTGACCATTATATAATCTATTTGAAACCTGACAGTATCTCTGGGCTTCTTCCATGTATACAACCTTCTTTTCTGATTCTTGAACCAAGTGGTAGCTACGATTAAGTTATGCTCTGTGCAAAATTCTAGCAGGTGCCTTCCTCTTTCATTCCTCACGCCCATTCCATATTCACCTACTACGTTTCCTTCTCTTCCTTTTCCTACTATCGAATTCCAGTCACCCATGGCTATTAAATTTTCGTCTCCCCTCATCTCACCATATACACTCCTGGAAATTGAAATAAGAACACCGTGAATTCATTGTCCCAGGAAGGGGAAACTTTATTGACACATTCCTGGGGTCAGATACATCACATGATCACACTGACAACACCACAGGCACATAGACACAGGCAACAGAGCATGCACAATGTCGGCACTAGTACAGTGTATATCCACCTTTCGCAGCAATGCAGGCTGCTATTCTCCCATGGAGACGATCGTAGAGATGCTGGATGTAGTCCTGTGGAACGGCTTGCCATGGCATTTCCATCTGGCGCCTCAGTTGGATCAGCGTTCGTGCTGGACGTGCAGACCGCGTGAGACGACGCTTCATCCAGTCCGAAACATGCTCAATGGGGGACAGATCCAGAGATCTTGATGGCCAGGGTAGTTGACTTACGCCTTCTAGAGCACGTTGGGTGGCACGGGATATATGCGGACGTGCATTGTCCTGTTGGAACAGCAAATGCCCTTGCCGGTCTAGGAATGGTAGAACGATGGGTTCGATGACGGTTTGGATGTACCGTGCACTATTCAGTGTTAGCTCGACGATCACCAGAGATGTACGGCCAGTGTAGGAGATCGCTCTCCACACCATGATGCCAGGTGTTGGCCCTGTGTGCCTCAGTCGTATGCAGTCCTGATTGTGGCGCTCTCCTCCAAGGCGCCAAACACGCATACGAGCATCATTGGCACCAAGGCAGAAGCGACTCTCATCGCTGAAGACGACACGTTTCCATTCGTCCCTCCATTCACGCATGTCGCGACACCACTGGAGGCGGGCTGCACGATGTTGGGGCGTGAGCGGAAGACGGCCTAACGGTGTGCGTGACCGTAGCCCAGCTTCATGGAGACGGTTGTGAATGGTCCTCGCCGATACCCCAGTAGCAGTTGTGTCCCTAATTTGCCGGGAAGTGGCGGTGCGGTCCCCTGCGGCACTGCGTAGGATCCTACGGTCTTGCCGTGCATCCGTGCGTCGCTGCGGTCCGGTCCCAGGTCGACGGGCACGTGCACCTTCCGCCGACCACTGGCGACAACATCGATGTACTGTGGAGACCTCACGCCCCACATGTTGAGCAATTCGGCGGTACGTCCACCCGGCCTCACGCATGCCCACTATACGCCCTCGCTCAAAGTCCGTCAACTGCACATACGGTTCACGTCCACGCTGTCGCTGCATGCTACCAGTGTTAAAGACTGCGATGGAGCTCCGTACGCCACGGCAAACTGGCTGACACTGACGGCGGCGGTGCACAAATGTTGCGCAGCTACCGCCATTCGACGGCCAACACCGCGGTTCCAGGTGTGTCTGCTGTGCCGTGCATGTGATCATTGCTTGTACAGCCCTCTCGCAGTGTCCAGAGCAAGTATGGTGGGTCTGACACACCGGTGTCAATGTGTTCTTTCTTTTTCCAGGAGTGTATTTCATCAATATCTTCATCTTCTGTGGAGCTAGTCGCCATATAAACTTGTACTACTGTGGTAGGCGTGGGTTTTGTATCTATCTTGGCCACAATAAAGTGTTCACTACGCTGTCTATAGTAGCTTACCTGAATTCCTATTATTTTTTATTCATTATTAAACCTACTACTGCATTACCACTATTTGATTTTGTATTTATAATCCTGTATTCACCTGACCAAAAGTCTTGTTCCTCCTGCCACTGAACTTCACTAATTCCCACTATATCTAACTTTAACCTATCCATCTCCCTTTTTAAATTTTCTAACCTACCTCCCTGATTAAGGGATCTGACATTCCACGCTCCGAACCGTAGAACGTGTAGTGGTTAATAAAAAAGAAAAGGAGAAGAAAAGAAAAGGTGAGATTGAAAATGTGGGAAGAAATGGTGAATAAGAAGGGGTTTTTTTAATCGTTAATGACCGTGAAAAAAGGGAAAGAATGAAATGCAAGTCGGACTTCGTATTACAGAAAATTTATCAGACTTTGTTATCGGACGAGCTATTGTTGGGGTGGTCCTTGTGGCGTTTCTGAGCATAAGTCAAACCAATTTCCGCTACAAATGTTATTTGAAAAAGAGCAGAGAATAATAAAATGTGATTAACAGGGGGAAATGGCATAGGTAAGGCTTCATCCTTTACCATGTTAACATGTCTTCTTTCGTGCAGCGTCCAGGTCTTCAAAAATCTCCTACTTCGTTTCTGCATGAAAAGTAGTAGCTGCTCCGAAATCTTGCAATCATCCAGGAATCACTAATTTATACAAATCAAAATCGTCTTGAGATTAAATGCAATGTATTTTATGTTGCTGCTTCCATCCTCCTGAATTTCATGCAAATTTCCACAATACGTCTGCACATCAATACCTTGTTTTTTGTCTTAATCAGACCGAGAGTAGCTAATAAGTTTTTACGTCTGCATTAAGCTTCCGCTCTAGAGAGACAAAAGATGGATAGAAAACAAAAAGAGTTACATTTTTAGTACTTTCCTTTCCTCATACAGCTGCGACAGTATAATTTATATCTGAGGGAATGAGTGTAGTGTGGCGAAATTCAAAGTCCCGTTATAAATGCCAGTTGTCTTTCTCCTGATAACAACGTCCGCCTGAGTAGTCCCCTCCTGGAGATCCAAAAGGGAGACTATTCTACCTCGGAATATTTTACCAAAGACGACACCATCGTCATTTAACCATACAGTAAAGCTGCATGCCCTCGGGAAGAAGTACACCACTGGAGGCGGGCTGCACGATGTTGGGGCGTGAGCGGAAGACGGCCTAACGGTGTGCGTGACCGTAGCCCAGCTTCATGGAGACGGTTGTGAATGGTCCTCGCCGATACCCCAGTAGCAGTTGTGTCCCTAATTTGCCGGGAAGTGGCGGTGCGGTCCCCTGCGGCACTGCGTAGGATCCTACGGTCTTGCCGTGCATCCGTGCGTCGCTGCGGTCCGGTCCCAGGTCGACGGGCACGTGCACCTTCCGCCGACCACTGGCGACAACATCGATGTACTGTGGAGACCTCACGCCCCACATGTTGAGCAATTCGGCGGTACGTCCACCCGGCCTCACGCATGCCCACTATACGCCCTCGCTCAAAGTCCGTCAACTGCACATACGGTTCACGTCCACGCTGTCGCTGCATGCTACCAGTGTTAAAGACTGCGATGGAGCTCCGTATGCCACGGCAAACTGGCTGACACTGACGGCGGCGGTGCACAAATGTTGCGCAGCTACCGCCATTCGACGGCCAACACCGCGGTTCCAGGTGTGTCCGCTGTGCCGTGCATGTGATCATTGCTTGTACAGCCCTCTCGCAGTGTCCAGAGCAAGTATGGTGGGTCTGACACACCGGTGTCAATGTGTTCTTTCTTTTTCCAGGAGTGTATTTCATCAATATCTTCATCTTCTGTGGAGCTAGTCGCCATATAAACTTGTACTACTGTGGTAGGCGTGGGTTTTGTATCTATCTTGGCCACAATAAAGTGTTCACTACGCTGTCTATAGTAGCTTACCTGAATTCCTATTATTTTTTATTCATTATTAAACCTACTACTGCATTAACACTATTTGATTTTGTATTTATAATCCTGTATTCACCTGACCAAAAGTCTTGTTCCTCCTGCCACTGAACTTCACTAATTCCCACTATATCTAACTTTAACCTATCCATCTCCCTTTTTAAATTTTCTAACCTACCTCCCTGATTAAGGGATCTGACATTCCACGCTCCGAACCGTAGAACGTGTAGTGGTTAATAAAAAAGAAAAGGAGAAGAAAAGAAAAGGTGAGATTGAAAATGTGGGAAGAAATGGTGAATAAGAAGGGGTTTTTTTAATCGTTAATGACCGTGAAAAAAGGGAAAGAATGAAATGCAAGTCGGACTTCGTATTACAGAAAATTTATCAGACTTTGTTATCGGACGAGCTATTGTTGGGGTGGTCCTTGTGGCGTTTCTGAGCATAAGTCAAACCAATTTCCGCTACAAATGTTATTTGAAAAAGAGCAGAGAATAATAAAATGTGATTAACAGGGGGAAATGGCATAGGTAAGGCTTCATCCTTTACCATGTTAACATGTCTTCTTTCGTGCAGCGTCCAGGTCTTCAAAAATCTCCTACTTCGTTTCTGCATGAAAAGTAGTAGCTGCTCCGAAATCTTGCAATCATCCAGGAATCACTAATTTATACAAATCAAAATCGTCTTGAGATTAAATGCAATGTATTTTATGTTGCTGCTTCCATCCTCCTGAATTTCATGCAAATTTCCACAATACGTCTGCACATCAATACCTTGTTTTTTGTCTTAATCAGACCGAGAGTAGCTAATAAGTTTTTACGTCTGCATTAAGCTTCCGCTCTAGAGAGACAAAAGATGGATAGAAAACAAAAAGAGTTACATTTTTAGTACTTTCCTTTCCTCATACAGCTGCGACAGTATAATTTATATCTGAGGGAATGAGTGTAGTGTGGCGAAATTCAAAGTCCCGTTATAAATGCCAGTTGTCTTTCTCCTGATAACAACGTCCGCCTGAGTAGTCCCCTCCTGGAGATCCAAAAGGGAGACTATTCTACCTCGGAATATTTTACCAAAGACGACACCATCGTCATTTAACCATACAGTAAAGCTGCATGCCCTCGGGAAGAAGTACACCACTGGAGGCGGGCTGCACGATGTTGGGGCGTGAGCGGAAGACGGCCTAACGGTGTGCGTGACCGTAGCCCAGCTTCATGGAGACGGTTGTGAATGGTCCTCGCCGATACCCCAGTAGCAGTTGTGTCCCTAATTTGCCGGGAAGTGGCGGTGCGGTCCCCTGCGGCACTGCGTAGGATCCTACGGTCTTGCCGTGCATCCGTGCGTCGCTGCGGTCCGGTCCCAGGTCGACGGGCACGTGCACCTTCCGCCGACCACTGGCGACAACATCGATGTACTGTGGAGACCTCACGCCCCACATGTTGAGCAATTCGGCGGTACGTCCACCCGGCCTCACGCATGCCCACTATACGCCCTCGCTCAAAGTCCGTCAACTGCACATACGGTTCACGTCCACGCTGTCGCTGCATGCTACCAGTGTTAAAGACTGCGATGGAGCTCCGTATGCCACGGCAAACTGGCTGACACTGACGGCGGCGGTGCACAAATGTTGCGCAGCTACCGCCATTCGACGGCCAACACCGCGGTTCCAGGTGTGTCCGCTGTGCCGTGCATGTGATCATTGCTTGTACAGCCCTCTCGCAGTGTCCAGAGCAAGTATGGTGGGTCTGACACACCGGTGTCAATGTGTTCTTTCTTTTTCCAGGAGTGTATTTCATCAATATCTTCATCTTCTGTGGAGCTAGTCGCCATATAAACTTGTACTACTGTGGTAGGCGTGGGTTTTGTATCTATCTTGGCCACAATAAAGTGTTCACTACGCTGTCTATAGTAGCTTACCTGAATTCCTATTATTTTTTATTCATTATTAAACCTACTACTGCATTAACACTATTTGATTTTGTATTTATAATCCTGTATTCACCTGACCAAAAGTCTTGTTCCTCCTGCCACTGAACTTCACTAATTCCCACTATATCTAACTTTAACCTATCCATCTCCCTTTTTAAATTTTCTAACCTACCTCCCTGATTAAGGGATCTGACATTCCACGCTCCGAACCGTAGAACGTGTAGTGGTTAATAAAAAAGAAAAGGAGAAGAAAAGAAAAGGTGAGATTGAAAATGTGGGAAGAAATGGTGAATAAGAAGGGGTTTTTTTAATCGTTAATGACCGTGAAAAAAGGGAAAGAATGAAATGCAAGTCGGACTTCGTATTACAGAAAATTTATCAGACTTTGTTATCGGACGAGCTATTGTTGGGGTGGTCCTTGTGGCGTTTCTGAGCATAAGTCAAACCAATTTCCGCTACAAATGTTATTTGAAAAAGAGCAGAGAATAATAAAATGTGATTAACAGGGGGAAATGGCATAGGTAAGGCTTCATCCTTTACCATGTTAACATGTCTTCTTTCGTGCAGCGTCCAGGTCTTCAAAAATCTCCTACTTCGTTTCTGCATGAAAAGTAGTAGCTGCTCCGAAATCTTGCAATCATCCAGGAATCACTAATTTATACAAATCAAAATCGTCTTGAGATTAAATGCAATGTATTTTATGTTGCTGCTTCCATCCTCCTGAATTTCATGCAAATTTCCACAATACGTCTGCACATCAATACCTTGTTTTTTGTCTTAATCAGACCGAGAGTAGCTAATAAGTTTTTACGTCTGCATTAAGCTTCCGCTCTAGAGAGACAAAAGATGGATAGAAAACAAAAAGAGTTACATTTTTAGTACTTTCCTTTCCTCATACAGCTGCGACAGTATAATTTATATCTGAGGGAATGAGTGTAGTGTGGCGAAATTCAAAGTCCCGTTATAAATGCCAGTTGTCTTTCTCCTGATAACAACGTCCGCCTGAGTAGTCCCCTCCTGGAGATCCAAAAGGGAGACTATTCTACCTCGGAATATTTTACCAAAGACGACACCATCGTCATTTAACCATACAGTAAAGCTGCATGCCCTCGGGAAGAAGTACAGCTGTTCGCAGTACCAGCACAGCAAGGCCATTTTGGTTAATGTTACAAGGCCAGATCAGTCAATCATCCAGACTGCTGCCCCTGCAACTACTGAAAAGGCTGCAGCCCCTCTTCAGGAATCACACGTTTGTCTGGCCTCTCAACAGATACCCCTCCGTTGTGGTTGCACCTACAGTACGGCTATCTGTATCATTGAGGCACACAAGCCTCCCCACCAATGTGGTGTTATATTCTTTAAAACTGAGGGCCAACCATTCTCTTATATGCAAATGCAGATTATATTCACATATGTAAATAGTAATTAGTCCAAAATATAAAAATGAATTTATGGATGCAGATGACAAAAGAAGAGGGGAAGTAAAAATATCCCAGCTTTGTTCATCACATCATTCCTCATTGGATTGACCAGACAGATATTGCAAATAACTAACTTGGCAATTCAATGACACAAGTTATCCGAGAAAGTGGCTTAAAATTCTACACACACACACACACACACACACAAAAATTACAGATGCGAAATCTTATCAAACCTAAAGTACATATGTTTTTTCAAATTTATACTTATACGAACTGGGCACATGGAAATCCCCATATAAAATATTTACATATTGTCTATTGTACATTTGCACAAAATATCCACAAGTTATACTTTTAATAAAAATTAGGCATCTTCATCGTAAGTGATGTCCTTATTTGGTAAACAGAGATTATATTCTAAGATATATATCATCTGATACTAGTCCTGTCTTGCTTCTGATTATAAATCCTCATCATGGGTTGCAAAAAGTTAAATTACACTGCGCATTGCAGTTCATTTGTAGACAGAAAATTTCACTTGCTCAATGTTTAGTAATTTTCACAAGCACTTACATTTTTTCAACAAGCTTTTACAGATTTTATCACCAAATTGTCCACACCTTCAACAGGTCCAAGTCGCAGTTAGTAAGGAAATGCACTACTATCAGTTCCCTTGGAGGTGGTTCTCCTCCACCACAGTGCATGAAAAAATTACTTTTACTTCTAACTTAAGTCTAAGGAAAACATGTTTCGCACTAAAATAGTCTGAAAGGTGGTGACTACAAATAATTTTAAAATCAAGTACACCTTACACTACAAAACATTACTCTAGGTCATAAGTCTGTCAAACTGGTTAAACTTGAAAGGCTTTTGTTTCTTTTCCACTTGCAAAATAGCAAAAAATTCAAGAGGTGCAATAGCATAGATTTACTAATCATAACTATATGAAAAAACTTAACTGCTATTCAAATCAAAATTGCGGGGATGGAAGTTGTACCAAGTCATTGCCCCATTTCTCCTTACCAAATAGTTGCCCTGTCAGAATATTCACATCACCTTAGCACTACACTTACCAGTTAATCAGCGAACTTATTGTCCTTCATTCCAGTATTACCACTTTAAGCTCAAAATTCCTCAGAACACAAATAGAAGTTTTCAGATAACCTATAGATCCAATGATGCAGTATTATATGACTTGTAAATATTGTTCTTTCTGTTAATCTCTCATTTCAGCTGCAGTGTCATGAATTGCCCTAGATAAACAGTACCCAATGTTGCCTAGTTCACAATTGGATCATCAATACTGTCACACCACATTTGTTTGTATACAGTTATCTTTTGCATTACTCAAGCATGTCTGTCAGTTCCATTATTTTACTTACCTTTCTTACCTCATTACCTAGTGGAGGGCGTTCTCAAAAAATATCCCTACTGCAGAGACAGGCTCCCTAACCATTAAGAGCCTAACATTATTCATTATTTTATTATTTCATTATTGCTTCACTATCTAATAAATAAAAACATGTTATGCTTGTCTAATACAAAATTGATTCTACTGAAAATCACTCTGTAGTAACAGATCCTTATGCTATGGCTAAAATAACTCTCATTACTGATCAGACAAAACTATCACTTGCAAAAACAATTATTTCACTGTATTCCATCCAATTGCTTGAGATTGTAGCCTGAAAGGCAATATACATACAAATCTTGCTTATTCTTTCCACACACATTACACCAGGCAACTATGTTTTAAGTTGGAATTCCTTAATGTTAGAAAAAGCTGTACCATGACACACTTTTATATGTAGATTGTTATCTTTCAATATACTGACTGCACTGAACACAAACACTTCTACTATACCATAATTATTATTAAGATCTGGTATCCAAGATGGTTTATATTGCATATTGCCCCTCTGTTGCTGCACCAAATCACACTAATTTCACACATGAGCTGATTACTTCAGATGATTTCAGATAAGCTGCACCTTCTCCTCTACATATGCTTACACCTTTTATTTTCTGTTTACCTTACCTCTTTGTTTGACAGAAATTCTTCAATCATGGTACCAATTTACTTTCTTCCATTTTCTTATGATTACATTACTTATCACTAACACAACATAATAAAATATATACATAGATTTGAGAATCTTTTTCTAACATATCCCTATACTAAAGTATCCTGCTGTTGTACCAAATCATGTGACAGTCAAAGAACGAATGTTTTTGACTCACTTATAAACTACAGATAGGATAGGAGAAGAGTTTGACTGCCTCAGGAGACATGGAAAATGAGGCAAATAGCTGGGGTAAGCATTATCGCCACATAATGAATCCAACATAGAATATTTACACAAGAAATTAGTCCCAAATATTACATCAATGCCAAGATTTTGAAGCACCAAGAAAATGCACTCCAACAGCTGTCGTGCCAATTCAACAGTTAATAGTACCTCTAGTTTCACACTCTTTGATAGTTTACCAGTAGCACCAATAATTTTTATTCCAGAAACATGCATCACTACTATATGCTCTATGTTCTTAATAGATTCAAAAAATGCTTGTGAAATGCCACTCAGATAAGTACCACTGTCCAGTAAACACTTAACATGTATACCTTTTACACTTGCTGTTATTAAAGAGTGCCACACTTCCTTTTTACTTAACATACAATCTTCTTCATACAACAAATTCGCATTATTCGTTTCCCTGGAAAAACTATCATCCTGGCTCCCAAAATGATTATCAGACACAGTCAAATCACAGATAGCAGGGTCCTCTTTCTCAGTACCACTCTCAAACTCTAACTCTTCATTAGGCCCAGCATTATCCTCCTTTATTATTTCTTTACTTAACACATTGCCATCATTATCAATTATAAATTCAAACACCTCATCCTCATCACTCCTGGATTCATAATTTCTATCATCATTACAACTGCTGTCAGAATCAGACCCACTTTCACTTTCTCTGTGCTTTAGATTTTGTACCTCTTCCACCTTTTTCACCATTTCAGTCAATTTTGAATCTACATTTTCATTTACTTTTAACAGTTTTTCCTCTACCACTATTGCACACTTGGTTTCTACCTCAGTTTCTGAATAATTTTTAAAGTGATTGATTTGGTACTAAAGTTTAACCCAGTTTTCAGCACAAAATTTCCTGGCAGCTTTGACTTCATCTTTACACTGTTTGTAAGAAGCCCCCACCCTCGTACTATTGTCATCACAAAGTTTTTCAGTCTCTTCTACACATTTAATACTCAATGTTAATTTCTCATTAGTATTATGTTCTACTTTCTTTACATTATTTTCTAAGCTATTAATGTCTTCTTTAGCTGTAATTCTCTTGGCAAGGCATCTTGTTTATCTTGGGTCAGGTGTGTCGACCTGCATGCTTGCTGACTGGCTGCTCCTGTACTCAATGGTTGCTTCCATAGAACCCACTCACTGATTGGTTGCTGTTATACTGTGGCCATGAAACCCATGTGCTGATTGGCTGTTGCACCATTGCACTGTTTAAGTTCACAGGGAGTCCTAGTTTATTGTGCCCACATACAATAGTCCTCATGTCGGGGCAACAAATGTGACGTTCGCCTGCTTTATTTCTTTATTGATTGTCCTCGGTGTCGACGTACTGTGTTGCTACCCTGGCTGACATATGACACTGTAGCCAACAGATGCACAGTTGCATTTCACATTTGTTTACTTTCACTGTTCACAACCCCCCAATGAAATACAGTTATATATGGCCAGTGCTGTATTGTTTAGCTTTCGATAAGCCTCATTAATAGTTTGCATGTGAACATCCACATACTGTTACAATAGTTTACTACTGAACATCTAAAATTAGTAAAAACCAACCTACCCACACAGTTCTTGAAGAATATCAAGCTACTTATGGAACAGACACTGTCATTGTTTTAACACATGGCCTCATTGTGTTACACGGATGCTTTGTTGCTGATCTAACCAATACCGTTCCTCGTCTGAAACTCTACTGTGGACTGACTATCTCAGCACCAAAACTCAGGCCCTTATATATCCTGACAATAATAGGTGCTGAAAGTACACATTGTTTGAAGTTAAATTTATAGAAATTACAATTAAAACTTAACTCATTCAAAACTGAATACATCGAAAAACTGGTTCTTTTTACCATTTTCTTCTGGTACATAGGTTAAGCCGAACTAATCGTTTAAATCATGAAATTAATATATATAGTAACACAAGCAATACTTTTGACAAAACTGTTAATTACTTTGGAATTAATTAAGGGCTGGCTTTGCTAATATGTTTTGCAATAGGAGCAAATAGATACTTCAAGAATATTATTAGTTGTTCCTCCAAATGTTTATAATTAGACAGAATTTATATTTGTTTATACTTCAACAATAGAATTTAAGTTATGAAACAATTACTGTTTCACCCTATAACAAAAGATACTAACTAGGAATAGTTGAAATAAATTAAAAAATCAATTACATACATAAAACTAAGCACAAAATTAGATCTGGTGTTATATTCTTTAAAACTGAGAGCCAACCTTTCTATTTTATGGAAATGCAGATTATACTCATGCCTGTTAATAGTAAATAGTGCAAAATAAAAAAAATTAAGGTTGCATATGGCATAACAACTGGGGAAGTAAAAATATCCCAGCTTGCTTCGTCACAATTCACGGTGTTGATTCTCTCCAGCACTATTTCAGGCATTAGTCGAGTCCACACCATGTCGTGTTGTGACACTTCTGTGTGCTCACGAGGGTCCTGTACCATATTAGGCAGGTGTACCAGTTTCTTTGGCTCTTCAGTGTAGTTCAGTATAGCTATATTAATATGTGAGATAGGTATAAATTTGCTTTAGTTTGGAAGTAATATGATGGCACACATAGATAACAGCATGACCGTGCAAGAGTTAATGCAGTCAGCTTTACAACAGTTAGCTCACTTGAATACTATAGTTATGGATATAAATGCATTTTCACATAGGTAGAAAACAGATTGATGCAAATTAACAACAGACTCATGAATTTGGGAACATTATTTGATGCATTCATTACCCAACTTAACAGCGAGAGATATGTGTTGGAAACAACATTGAACATGGGTTTCGATCATGTTTCCAAAATAGATAGGCATTTCGAAATAATGGAAACAAAACAAGATGGACCTTAGAGCATGTACGCACTATCAAAGCAGTAAATGACAAATTAGCAAGGAGATTTGAGAAATTAGAAAAGGAAGTGACGAATACGAAACACTGTTATAAACTTACACTAAGTAAAATATTGAAGTTTTGTCTGTAAGTCATGTGACAGGTGATGCTGCACAGTGGGGTATGTTAAGCTAGAAGAATTCACAGCCTACAGTGATATCAAAACAACATTTAAGTCAAGGTACAGGAGTGAGGTAGCCCAAGAAGAAATTGAGATTAGAACTTTTAGCATCGAAACCATAAAATAGTAGTTCACGGAATGGGTAAAGAGATTTTGTGAAATAGCATCTTAGCAAAGCAAAATATCTAGACAATACCATAAGAGAGGAACATTTATTATAAGTCATTATTAGCAGATTATATGGTGTGTAAGGGACAAAGTGTTAGGGAAGGATTGGGAAAAAGTGAAAAACTTATTGGAATATCTAGAACAAGTGCAACAGTGAAAGGCAATCAGAAAAATGGCACACGAGCAGCAATACTAACACTAAAAATCAACAGAGTAATGTTAACAGAGGATGGCGATCCACTAGTGCTAGGAATGGAGGAAAGAGGGTACAAAATGGACATGATTGTAACCATACAGGGAACAGATACACAAATGGGAACAACAACAGATTTAACAGCACAAATATGACAGAGAGGGAAAATTAATACACTTCCAGGCAGATGCTCAGTCCTCTGAAACAGCTGAAAACCAGCCACAAAAAATCTATTCTAGCTTCATTAGGTATGATTACAAGCAGAGTTTCACAGATGTGTTACTACATGAAGAAAATACACAACTATTATAGCTTCATAGGTATGATTATAAGCAGAGTTTCACAGAAATGTTGTTCTTGTTGTTGTGGTCTTCAGTCCTGAGACTGGTTTGATGCAGCTCTCCATGCTACTCTATCCTGTGCAAGCTTCTTCATCTCCCAGTACTTACTGCAACCTACATCGTTCTGAATCTGCTTAGTGTATTCATCTCTTGGTCTCCCTCTACGATTTTTACCCTCCATGCTGCCCTCCAATACTAAATTTGTGATCCCTTGATGCCTCAGAACATGTCCTACCAACTGATCCCTTCTTCTAGTCAAGTTGTGCCACAAGCTCCTCTTCCCCCCAATTCTATTCAATACCCCCTCATTAGTTATGTAATCTAACGAACCAATCTTCAGCATTATTCTGTAGCACCACATTTCGAAAGCTTCTATTCTCTTCTTGTTTAAACTATTTATCGTCCACGTTTCACTTCCATACATGGCTACACTCCATACAAATACTTTCAGAAACGACTTCCTGACATTTAAATCTATACTCGATGTTAACAAATTTTTCTTCTTCAGAAACGCTTTCCTTACCATTGCCAGTCTACATTTTATATCCTCTCTACTTCGACCATCATCAGTTATTTTGATCCCTAAATAGCAAAACTCCTTTACTACTTTAAGTATCTCATTTCCTAATCTAATTCGACTACATTCCATTATCCACAGTTTGCTTTTGTTGATGTTCATCTTATACCCTAATTTCAAGAGATTGTCCATTCCGTTCAACTGTTCTTCTAAGTCCTTTGCTGACCCCGCAGAATTACAATGTCATCGGTGAACCTCAAAGTCTTTATTTCTTCTCCACGGATTTTAATACTTACTCCGAACTTTTCTTTTGTTTCCTTTATTGCTTGCTCAATATACAGATTGAATAACATCGGGAAGAGGCTACAACCCTGTCTCACTCCCTTCCCAACCACTCCTTCCCTTTCATGCCCCTCGACTCTTATAACTGCCATCTGGTTTCTGTACAAATTGTAAATAGCCTTTTGCTCCCTGTATTTTACCCATGCCACTTTCAAAATTTGAAACAGTGTATTGCAGTCGACATTGTCAAAAGCTTTCTCTAAGTCTACAAATGCTAGAAACATAGGTTTGCCTTTGCTTAATCTTTCTTCTAAGATAAAGCGTAAGGTCAGTATAGCCTCACATGTTCCAACATTTCTACGGAATCCAAACTGATCTTCCCCGAGGTTGGCTTCTATCAGTTTTTCCATTCGTCTGTAAAGAATTCATGTTAGTATTTTGCAGCTGTGACTTATTAAACTCATAGATCGGTAATTTTAACATCTGCCAACACCTGTTTATTTTGGGATTGGAATTATTATATTCTCACTAGATGGTGGAGTTTTGTCAGGACTGGCTCTCCCAAGGACGTCAGTAGTTCTAATGGAATGTTGTGTTCTCCCAGGTCCTTGTTTCGACTCAGGTCTTTCAGTGCTCTGTCAAACTCCTCATACAGTATCATATCTCCCATTTCATCTTCATCTACCTCCTCTTCCATTTCCATAATATTGTCCTCAAGTACATCGCCCCCTATATACTCCTTCCACCTCTCTGCTTTCCCTTCTTTGCTTAGAACTGGGTTTCCATCTGAGCTCTTGATATTCATACAAGTGGTTCTCTTTTCTCCAAAGGTCTCTTTAATTTTCCTGTAGGCAGTATCTATCTTACCCCTAGTGAAATAAGCCTCTACATTCTTACATTTGTTCTCTAGCCATCCCTGTTTAGCAGTTTTGCACTTCCTGTCTATCTCGTTTTTGAGATGTTTGTATTCCTTTTTGCCTGCTTCATTTATTGCATTTTTATATTTTCTCCTTTCATCAATTAAATTCAATATTTCTTATGTTACCCAAGGGTTTATACTAGCCCTCGTCTTTTTACCTATTAGATCCTCTGCTGCCTTCACTATTTCATCCCTCAAAGCTACCCATTCTTCTTCTACTGTATTTCTTTCCCCCATTCCTGTCAATTGTTCCCTTATGCTCTCCCTGAAACTCTGTACAACCTCTGGTTCTTTCAGTTTATCCAGGTCCCATCTCCTTAAATTCCCACCTTTTTGCAATTTCTTCAGTTGTAATCTACGGTTCATAACCAATAGATTGTGGTCAGAGTCCACATCTGCCCCTGGAAATGTCTTACAATTTAAAACCTGGTTCCTAAATCTCTGTATTGCAATTATGTAATCTATCTCCAGGCTTCTTCGATGTATACAACCTTCTTTTATGATTCTTGAACCAAGTGTTAGCTATGATTAAGTTATGCTCTGTGCAAAATTCAACCAGGCAGCTTCCTCTTTAATTTTTTAGCTCGAATCCATATTCACCTACTTTGTTTCCTTCTCTCCCTTTTCCTGCTACCAAATTCCAGTCACCCATGACTACTAAATTTTTATCTCCCTTCACTACCTGAATAATTTCTTTCATCTCATCATACATTTCATCAATTTCTTCATCATCTGCAGAGCTTCCAACGGGTTAGCAAACTTCCCATGCGGGGTACAAGATGACTTGGCTGTCATTTATTTTGAGCAAAGCAACACAAGGAGATTAGGACTCGCTTTATAGATAAAAACTTCATTAGAACAGAATGACAGGCACCAATGATACAAGGGAATGAAGCAGACATAATTAATAACATAAATAAATCACAGAATCTACACATTAAAGAAAAGGAAGATACAATTTCTTTATTATGTAGACATATAAAGTATTTTCAACATGCCCAGATGTTATTAAAGACTTCATTTGTAGATTGAAGATTAAACCACATAATCCTTTTTTTGTGAGACCCTACTCCATACCAATACTGATGATGCCACTAGTGCAAAAAAGTGAAAGAATGTTACAATGGAATATTATAGAAATGTCTGACAGCTGTTATAACAATCCATTAGTTGTTGTTACAAAACCAGATGGTACTGTATGTATAGTGTTGGATGCACAAACTGTAAATAGAAAATAGAGCCAGAGAGAGACAGACCCCCTATAGTAGAGAAACTGCAAGTTTGAAAGAGTAAAATACATCATCACTATGGATCTGATGTTAAGTTATTGGCAGATTGCCCTCTACAAAGATTCACAGAAGTATATAGCTTTCCTGTTTGAAGAAAGGTCATATAAACTCCAAGTGCTACCATTTTGCCTAAATGTATCAGTCTCAGTTTTGGATAGAGCATTGGGATACCAGCTTAGAAGTAAAGTATTGTTATATGTTGATGACAAGTTGTAATATAAATACTAACAAAGAGATAGAGAGGCTGGCCAGCACTTACCTCAGCTCAGTACAGCCGATACATACACAAAACAGAAAATTTTTATCCTAGCTTTCGGAACTTTGTTCCTTCATCAGGGAGGAGAGAGGGGAAAAAGGGAGAAGAAGGGAAAGTGGATTCAGTTACTCACAACCCACGTTATGAAGCAACAGGGGAAAGGTAAACAGGGAGGGTAGCAAAGAAGGAGGCATTGGTGTCAGAGGGAAGCAAAAGATATTCTATTGTAAGTACTGTGTCAGCATCAAACCAAAGAGGATGCATACAGAAGTGAAGAGGTATATAGTATAAAGATAAACACAACTATGTAAGATGAAAAGATGCGTGAATGGCTGAAGACGAAAGGGAAAGAGGAGAAGACTGAAGAGTAAATGGGAGTGAGGTTGGTTAACATAGGTTCAGTCCAGGGGGATAGCGGGATGGAAGGATGTGTTGGAGTACAAGTTCCCATCTCTGCAGTACCGAGGGACTAGTGTTGGGATGGGAGAAGCCAAATGGCATGTACGATGTAGTAGGCTCCTAGGTCCCTAGAATTATGCTGGAGGGCATGCTCTGCTACTGGGTATTGGACATCTCCTAGGCGGACAGTTCGTCTGTGCCCATTCATGCACTTAACCAGTTTAGTTGTCGTCATACCAATGTAAAAGGCTGTGCAGTGCAGGCATGTCAGCTGATAAATGACGTGATGTTTCACATGTGGCCATGCCTTGAATTGTGTATGTGTAGGTATGTGTAGGTTCGTGAACTGACACCACTTATTGCCCAAACGTTTCTGAGCCAAAAATATCCTTATAGAATGGGAAGAGTTACCCCAAAATATAATACCAAATGACATAAGCGAATGAAAATAAGCAAGGTAGACTGATTTTTGTGTCGAATGATCACTCGCTTCTGATGCCGTTCGAATACTAAAAATGGCAATATTAAGTCTTTGAACAAGATCCCGAACGTGGGCTTTCCACGACAGCTTACTATCTATCTAAACACCTAGAAATTTGAACTGTTCAGTTTCACTAGTCATATGCCCTTTCTGTGAAATTAAAATGTCAGGTTTTGTTGAATTATGTGTTAGAAACTGTAAAAACTGAGTCTTACTGTGATTTAGTGTTAGTTTATTTTCTACAAGCCACGAACTTACGTTATGTACTGCACTATTTGAAACGGAGCCAACATTGCACATAACATCCTTTACTACAAGCTAGTGTCATCAGCAAACAGAAATATTTTTTTGTTTCCAGTAATACTAGAGGGCATATCATTTATATAAATAAGGAACAGGAGTGGCCCTAACACTGATCCCTGGCCACCTCTCGCACTTGACAGTACCCCACTTAGACCCTACATCACAGCCATTATCAACAGTGTGAATAATGACCTTTTGCTGCCTGTTGTTAAAGTAACCAATTGTGAGCTACTCACTGTATTCCATAATGGTCCAACTTCTGGGGCAACATTTTGTTATCAACACAATCAAATGCCTTAGTTAACTAAAAAAAATATGCCAAGCATTCAAAACCTTTTGTTTAGCCCATCCCGTACCTCAGAGAGAAAAGAAGATCTAGCATTTTCAGTAGTTAAACGACTTGTGTAAAGCCAAATTGTACATTTGATAGCAAATCATGTGATATGAAATGATCAATTATCCTTACATACACAGCCTTTTGAATAACTTTTGCAAACACTGATGGCATAGAAATAGGTCTAAAATTATCTACATTATCCCTTCGGCTTTACTATTCAGGAAACTCACCATTCTTAAAGGAAAAATGACAATTATGGCTAAACACAGGGCTAACATGTACAGCACAGTACTTTAATATTCTGCTAGACACTCCATCATAACCGTGAGAGTCCTTAGTCTTCAGTGATTTAATTATTGACTCAATCTCCCTCTTGTCTGTATCACAGAGGAGTATTTCAGACATCAATCTCGAAAAGGCATTTGCTAAGAAAGTTATATGATTTCCTGATGAAACTAAATTTTTATTATTTCACCAGCAATGCTCAGAAAATGATTGTTACATACTGTACATATATCTGATTTATTAGTAACAGAAATATTTTTACTTCGAAGTGCCTTTATATTGTCGACCTTGTGCTTCTGATCAGACACTTCCTTCACAACTGACCATATGGTTTTAATTTTATCCTGTGAATTAGCTATCCTATTTGTATACCACATACTCTTTACCTTCGTAATAACATTTTTAAGCACCATACTGTTTGTAATGGGCTACTATAGCTTGATTGTGACTACTTCTAAAATTTTATATAATTCTTGCTTTGTTCTACAAGATACCCTTATCCCACCAGTCAGCCACCCAGGCTGCCTATTACTGCTAGTACCTTGTTTAGAACATTCTAATGGAAAGCAACTCTCAAAGAGCATGAGAAATGTGTTAAGGAAAGCATTGTATTTATCATCTATGTTATCAACACTATAATCATCCTGCCACTCATGTTCCTTGACAAGGTTTAAAAAACTCTCTATTACTGTTGGATTAATAGTTTGCAATTAAATATGACATTAGTTTGAGGACAAAAGCCTTTTAGTGTTCAAATTTGTGCATCATGGTCTGAAAGGCCAGTCACACTTTTACTAACAGGATGCCCATCTAGTAATGAAGAATGGATAAAAATACTATGGCTGTGCTACTGTTCCCCTGCACCCTAGATGGAAAAAACACAGTCTGCCTCAGATCATATGAATTTAGGAGCTCTACCAACATCCTTTTTCTTGCACCATCATATACAAAATTAATATTGAAGTCACCACATAGAACTAATTTCTGGTACTTCCTACAAAGTAAATCAAGAATCCTCTCAAGCTTGAGCAGAAATGCTTTGAAGTCACATTTAGGGGACCTGTAAACAACAACAATCAGAAGTTTAGTTTCACTAAATTCAGCTGCACCTGCACAACATTCAAATATCTCTTCAGTGCAGCGTCATGATACATCTATGGATTCAAGTGGAATACTGTTTTTTATGTACATAGCCATTCCACCACCTTGCAAGGAACTCCTTGAGAAACAGCCAGCTAATCTGTATCCTGGTAATGAAAGCCTCGGAATTGTCACATTATTTAAGTGGTGCTCTGATATACCAACAATTTCAGTGTCAACATCTATAAGCAGTATACTAACTTTATCTCTAATACCTCTTATATTTTGATGAAATATGCTAATTCCCTCTCTACTTGGAAACATTACATCCTCAGAAGGTGAGCCCTTAGTTAGAAGGACTTCCTTTAACCAGGTATACCTATCAGCTGACTTTAATCTAAAAAAGGTGTAACTCTAACACCAATTACTACAGGAATTTTTCCATGACTGACCCCACTACCACCACCACCACCACCACCACCCACTACACTGTCTCCTATAAGCTTAGCCAGCCTCCCCTTACCAAACCTGTTAAGGTGCAGGCCATGCCTAGTGAAACCCATGACTGGGTGTTGTGTGATGTCCTTAGGTTAGTTAGGTTTAAGTAGTTCTAAGTTCTAGGGGACTGATGACCATATATAATAAGCCCCATAGTGCTCAGAGCCATTTGAACCTAGTGAAACCCGATGTACTGATAGACCCAACTGGCACTACTGAGATGTGACCCATGCACTCTGCCATTAGTGCCCTCCCCAGTCCCACATTAAAGCGCCTAACAGCCGCATTAAGGTGAGGCCGATAATGATGCTGAAACAGTTGCATGAGATGCACATTAGTACCACCAGTTTGAGTAGCTATCTTTACCAGGACACCGCCTACACCATATTCCCCGTCCCTATCAAGACTGTTCCCTGCTCCACCCACAATCACTACCTGACCCTCTTTCATAAAATTCCTGCATAACTCCCCTATGCCCTCAGTCACTTAAAACAATCCTGCACTAGGCTTCACAATGCTGGTGACCTGGTACTCACTCCCTAACACTTCCTGCAACTGCTGGCCCACACCTCTACCTTGAGAACTACCTAGGAGCAGAACCTTCTTCTTTCTGCTAGACTTTGCAACTAACTTAGGCCTCCTAGTTGCTCAGGACTGCTGCATGTTCCCTACTTCTACAGCTACACAAGGCTCCTCTCCACTCAACTCTGACAGTTGATCAAATCTATTGCATATATGCAAAGTAAAACTGTCTGAATACCTCCTGTTACTAGCTGCCTTCCTGCCAACTGACAGTTCCCATTCCCCACCACTCTTGACTGTCCTCAACCTATCTAGTTCCTCCTTTGCGCATTGTAACTGCAACTGAAGAGCCAGATCTTACGCTCCCACTCCTCTATCAACTTATTTCTACTACAGATTCTGCATGCCCCGGAGAGGATCTCACTAAAATGACCACTGGCTTTCCCACTGCATTCCCCCCAGTGCAAATACTTTGAACAAATCCCACACCGTAATCCACTACTCACAAACCTATGACAGAGCCCACCCTTCTCACTCATGGTAAAATTTTACAGTTACTGAGAAATACTATACGTCTATCTTACCAAAGTTCAGTTAGACCAGTAGAACTATTTATAGAACTAACAATAATGGTCTCGTAATTCTCTGCGTACTAAGAAAGCAACTACTGGTATTAATACTACTACACCACGGCTCTTAACAATACCAACAAAACTTCACAAAATTATTAGCTAAAGCCAAAAACTTTAAATGGCCACTGGAACACTAAACGAAGTTAAAACACTGAACGAAAATTTTACTTTAGTATTTCACTAGAAATAATAAGAAATATCAGCCAAAAACTAAAGTATGGAATTTACTAAACGACTTCAACGCACAGGAAACTCTAAAAAACACAGCGAGCAAACGTTTCCTAAAGTTTATTAAATTATTATTTCACCTCAAACGGCACAAAACACCAATGAAAACTGTATAACAGTGCACAAATAAGTTCGTCAGTACTTAGCTTTACAACCGCTACAGTTGCTGTGCATGCTGCAAAATGTAACACACTACTGTGGTGTGAGGCTTAGACAAATGGCGTAAGCATCTGCTAACAAAACAGAGTCTTCGGTTTGCCTTCCCCACAAAATTTTCTATGTATTTTTTCAAATTTAAGTTGTTCATAATTGTAATTCCTAGGCATTTATTTGAATTTACGGCCTTTAGATTTGACTGATTTATAGTATAACCACAGTTTAATGGATTCCTTTTAGCACTCATCTGGATGACCTCACACATTTCATTATTTAGGGTCAATTGCCAATTTTGCACAATATACATATCTTTTCTAAATCATTTTGCAATTTATATTCATCTTCTGATGATTTTACTAGACAATAAATGACAGCATCATCTGCAAACAACCTAAGATGGCTGCTCAGACTGTCTCCTAAATCACTTATAACAGCAGAGGGCCTATAACACTACCTTGGGGAATGCCAGCAGTCACTTCTGTTTTACTCAATGACTTTCCGTCAGTTTTTAGGAACTGTGACCTGTCTGACAACAAATCACAAATCCAGTCACACATCTGAGATAATATTCCATAAGCTCGCAATTTCACTACAAGCCACTTGTCGACTTGTGCAGTACAATGTCAAAAGCCTCCAGGAAATCTAGAAATATGGAATCAATTTGAAATCCCTTGTCAATAGCACTCAACACTTCGTGTGAGCAAAGAGCCAGTTGTATGTCGCAAGAACAACGTTTTCTAAATCTGTGTTGACTGTGTATTGATAGACCATTTTCTTTGAGGTATTTGGAGTAGGTATTAAAATTCATGGAGACGAAGTAAAAACTTTGAGGTTCGCCGATGACATTGTAATTCTGTCAGAGACGGCAAAGGACTTGGAAGAGCAGTTGAAGGGAATGGACAGTGTCTTGAAAGGAGGATATAAGATGAACATCAACAGAAGCAAAACGAGGATAATGGAATGTAGTCCAATTAAATCGGGTGATGCTGAGGGAATTAGATTAGGAAATGAGACACTTAAAGTAGTAAAGGAGTTTTGCTATTTAGGAAGTAAAATAACTGATGATGGTCGAAGTAGAGAGGATATAAAATGTAGACTGGCAATGGCAAGGAAAGCGTTTCTGAAGAAGTGAAATTTGTTAACATCAAATATAGATTTAAGTGTCAGGAAGTCATTTCTGAAAATATTTGTTTGGAGTGTAGCCATGTATGGAAGTGAAACATGGACGATAACTAGTTTGGACAAGAAGAGAATAGAAGCTTTCGAAATGTGGTGCTACAGAAGAATACTGAAGATAAGGTGGATAGATCACGTAACTAATGAGGAGGTATTGAATAGGATTGGGGAGAAGAGAAGTTTGTGGCACAACTTGATTAGAAGAAGGGATCGGTTGGTAGGACATGTTTTGAGGCATCAAGGGATCACAAATTTAGCATTGGAGGGCAGTGTGGAGGGTAAAAATCGTAGAGGGAGACCGAGAGATGAGTACACTAAGCAGATTCAGAAGGATGTAGGTTGCAGTAGGTACTGGGAGATGAAGAAGCTTGCACAGGATAGAGTAGCATGGAGAGCTGCATCAAACCAGTCTCAGGACTGAAGACCACAACAACAACAACAAATTCACACTGGTTTATTATAAGTGGAAACTACTTAGTACCCAAACACTTGTTCATTTATAAGGGGCATCAGGTATGAGGGTATGAGATTTTCCAAATATTTTGTAGCCAAAGTTTGGAAATAAATAATTTCGCTGAGTGGAAGTGAAATCTCATACTAATTTTGAACATAAATGAACGAGCTTTTTTAGCAGAATTATATGTATTTTTGTCATCCAGAATAATCATCAGAATATGGAATTCTAATCACTTTGTAAGAAGATTTATTAGGGGACAAGTCATGTTTTGTGTATTTTATTATTTGAATGAGGTATTCCACTGGTCTTTGTGCCACTCCAAGAGTGTTAAAGATGTACTTGGACTCTTGACTGGCAAAACAGTCAAAGGCAGCAAAGAGTCTTCTGCCGAAATACCGATGACCAGAAGTTTATATCAACAATGTATATATGTATGTTATCAAAAAACATCTGTTATTCATAATCCAGAAGGTCTACTGCAACAAAATACTTATCATATAATACTGGAGTTACCAAGTCTTGGTTTTTAGTAAAAAATAAGTTATGCCACAGTTAAGAAGAATATTTAATAAGTTTCCAGATTACTCCTGGCTGAAGATCACAACAAGGTACCTTAAAATATAAATGAACCCTCACAAGATAAATTCTTAAACAGAATTAAGACCAGCGATGAAACTTGGGTTTGTCATGTCACTCCAAAATAAGAACAACAGTGGATGGAATGCAAACAGCACTCTCACAATCCCCCAAAAACAAAAAAATTAAAGCAACATTGTTAGCACACAAAATCATGTGCATAGTGTTCTGGGACAGACAGAGCATTCTGCTTGTTGAGTTCCTTTTCAAAGATGAAATCATCAAAGTGGTAAGATACTGTGAAACACTGATAAAACGTCAGTGCACAATTCAAAACAAAAGACATGGAATTCCCAGTCAAGGCATTGTGTTGTTTCAAGTAACACTGTGCCCATTCTGTTGACATCACTCAAAACCCTATTCAGTTGGGAGCAATTTGATCGTCCACCATATACAGCCCTGATCTCACACCTTCTGACTGCCACTTGCTCTTGAACTTTAAGCAAGATTCTGGAGGAAGGCACTTGGACACAATGACAATGCAAAAAACAGTGTTCAGCAGAGAAGACGACATAGAAAAGTTGGTCTCCTACTATGACAAATATCTGAAGAATGGTGGCAACTGCGTAGAAAAATATTTTAAGAAATGCTCTTCTTGTAAAAATAAATTTTGGTTTGGAAACTCTTTCAATGAGTTTTTTCCCCATAAAAACACTTAGTGTCCCAACATGCCCAATATTCAACAGTTTCTCTTCATTTTCACACCACCTATGACCCTTTTTTTCTATCAACATCAAATATGCAATTTCCCCGTTCCCTTGCATAGCTGATAATTTGAAGTTTAAATTTCACTGTGTAACAAGTATGCTCCTTTCCCATTGTCACAAACCAAATGATCAAATTTGGGCACTTATTCTTCAGAAGATACCATGGCATAATATTGTTGCTCTGCATTGCTCAATTGTTATGTATGGTTGCCAACATTATTCAGTGATTTCCTGTTGCAGAGCATACTCTACAATATGACAGTCGAGATCTTGGTGCCTGTTTTACCATAAGTGCCACCTGGATTTTTCATACAGACACCAGATTCTCACAACTTCGCAGGTGAGAACTGGCATTACAACATGTCCTTGGTTCTTGCCACTCATGTGGCCTTAATTTACATTAATTTCTTAGGCCTCAGCATTTCTTCACAGTAACTACCCTTTTTTTCACTCCCTTTTAGTTTTCTATGTCTTTCATTTTCTGACTTTTCTATTGCCCCCTCCCACCTCTATCACATATAATGCACTTAGCTTTTTGCTCTTATTAACTCATGCACAATGTTTTGGCAGTAATCTCTGTCTTGTGTACTATCCTATCTTCCACCATTAAGCTCTCAGGTTTTCAGATCTCATCTGGTGCAGTCGTCAACACTTCCGTCTTCTTTACCTCTTCTGCCAGAAGGAGGAACCACTGGATCCAAAAGCTTGCAATAAATAACTTTATATGTGTTCTCCTGCTGTCGTTTGGTGAGTAGATTTTTTTACCTATACAATTACATTTCACTTTAATTTAGTGTCTGCATCATGTACTGTTTGTCCCAGATAAGTTGACAATTCGCACAGTGGCTGTTGGCAATGGCAGGAGGGGCTTTTTGACTGCCTAGGGGAAAGGAGCGATGAGAGGAAGGCAGCACTGGCTGCTTGCCATAGCCCTGGCACCATTACCTTTAACAATCTGCAGCTTTCGAGACTAGGGGCAGCTTAATGTTGGCAGAGCTCTGAGATAAATGAGTGTCACATATATGTGTCCACGTGATAAGTCAACCTTAGTTATGAAGAATTTGATGAAAGGGGGGAAAAACATGGAACTAAAAGCACTATCTAAGTGCACTTTTTCATAAATTTAGTAGTGCAACATATATTCAAGATTCACTTTTTACTATAATCTCATAACAAAAGTTTAGATTCAGCCTATAACTTGATGGGGCCCATATTCATTCAAATATGGTACGCTGCCAGTTACACAAAGATAAATAGCTCGCACAGAACAGGCTAGCATGGAGAGCTGCATTAAACCAGTCTTTGGAATGAAAACCACAATGCCACCACTTAAGAGTCATGTATTACATACAGTATTATGACGACATGCCAAGAGATTACTCCTCATCTTTGTTAGAAACAGACTAACAATTTAATTATGTGCGTAGGTGGTTAAGTTATTTTACAACTGTAGATTTCTTATTTCATTTTTTAGTCCCAAAATAACTGGATCATCTTCAGTATAGTTTCCTGTACTGAGAAGTGTGTCCATCTCTTCTATTAGTCTTGAAGCATCACGCTGCACATCTTCGTGACAATTTATAAAGGTTGTAGGTGACTTCTGGTGCTGTGGAGTAAAGATGTACATATTACTTTCAAATTACACATAAGATAAGACATAATGGTTACAAATGGGGATGCAAAACATCTATTTTCTGTCTAGCAATGAAATGCAGCATGTGGTGATTTACTTAGATGCTGTTTGCATATATTCCTTGTATCAGTTATATTAATTTAGTCAATTCAGTTAGTTGTATTTGTATATTCTGTGAGTTTCTTAATTATTTAGTTAGGCTAAGTGATAGGTAAGCTTAGGCAAAGTGTAGCTAAGCTCACAACATCATAAGAAAATGTGCATGTCATAGTGAAAACATAAACCTTCTGAGACACATACAAGAAAATGTCATTAAAAAAGTCAATGTTTTATCAGTATCTACACAACCTACACCAACAGTAATAACATGACAATTTCACAACAAATTTCATTATGTTTATCAATAGAATATGTTTCCATAGTGTAAAACCTTTGCTAATTATGGAACATGGAGAAAAAGATCCCAGGAGCTGTGAAAAAAGATACTTTGAGACTGAGATTAAATATTTACCTCCATTACCTGTCAGCCAGTTCTATAATAAATCAAGCTTAAAGCTTTGTGCAGTAGCTATGCTATACAATGCGAAATTTCTGTTGAAATTCATGTACCGATTCTTGAACTATATGTGAAATTGTTTGAGATGTACAACTGGTACTTTCCAAAGCATCTTGTGAAAGAAAATATCTGTCTCTCACTAATAACACACCAAAACTTTTTTTAATTAAGAAAAGGCCTTAATTTATTTGGGGTAGCTGCTCTATATTGTGCTGGAAATCTTACTGACATCCAGCAATCCATCCATTTACGAATAGATAGTGGATGTTAATGCATTTAGACATTCTGGTTGATAGGCATTTCATTTCATTGTTGAAATTAATTTCCTGACTGCGGATTACTTGACATCAGCTGTTATACAGATCTACTACCCCAATGCCGACATATGAAAATTTGTGCCAGACTGGGACTCAAACCTAGATTTCCCACTTTTTGTGAGTGTTCATCTTAACCAGATCAACTATCCATGCACATTCCCCAGACTGATAGAAACTTTCATATCACACTGCCTACATCCTCATATTGTAGTCTACTAAATTCATCATCTAGGTTAGCACATCTATACCTAATACAGCTGATGTCAAGAAATTCACAGAAAGTGAATTACGAGGGTCGTCCACAAAGTAAGTCCTGTTTCTGTTTCTATCCGTGACAGCACTACGATTGCAGTTCCGAGCATGCGCGACAGTTACTCTGACTCAAGGAGAAGACATGTGCGCCATTTTCAGACCACTGCTGCCAATGTGTGCTTTTTAATGCTTCTTATAATGTCACCCATAATTGAAAATGCCGCCGCATGTGAAAGATGGTTAAACAAAGTCTGTTAATTATTGTTCACTGCTGTATTAAGTAGAATGTTGTGTTGCACAGTTTGCAAACATTGAAATAGCAAAGTTAGAGGAGCAATGCATCTGCATTCAGTTTTGCATGAAACTCAAGAAAACTTTTACAGAGACACACCAGATGATGAACGAAGCCTACAGTGATGAGTGCTGAAGCCCTACTCAGTGTCGGATGGTTCACATGGTTTAAAACTGACCAGACAAAAGTTAAAGATGACCCTCATTCAGGATACCCTTCGACATCTACTGACTATGCTCATGACAGGAACATCAACGAAATTTTGCATGCCAATTGAAGACTGACTGTCTGAGATATTGTAGAAGAATGTAACATTTCAGTTGCAGCATGTCATGAAATCCTGACACAGCATCTTGGAATGCATTATATTGCCGCCAAGTTCGTCATGGCTCATGAACCAAGACCAGAAAGACCTTCGCCTCGCAATCTGTGAAAAGCAAATTATATGTTCTTTAAGAGAATCATAATTGGTGATGAGACATGGGTCTATAGTTATAATGTTGAGGCCAAGGTTCAATCTTCACAATGGGTTGGAAAGGTTCTCCACAACTAAAAATGTTCGTCAGGTCAGGTCAAATGTCAAAGTCATGCTGAGTTTTATTTGGCTTTGAAAGATTAGTTCATCACGAATTCATGCCACAGGGACAACTGTTCATCGATGGTACTATTGGGACATCTTGGGACTCCTGCAAGAATATGTGAAAAGGAAACAGCCTGAAATGTGGTGAGACAATTCATGGTTCTTGCATCACAATATCGAACCCGCACATTCAGCCCTTTTGGTGAGCAACTATTACACAAAAAACGAAATCACTGTGGAGCCTCATCCTCCACACTCACCAGACCTGGCCCCTACAGACTTTTCTTTATTTCCAACATTTGGAACCACATTGAAAAGACGAGGATTTGCAATGATAGAAGAGAGAAAAGAAAATCTGCAGACTCTGCTTCATGTGATTCAGCAAGAGGCATTTCAAGACTACTTCCAGAAGTGAAAATTGCACTGGGAGCAGTGTATCAATTGTGGAGAAGAGTATTTCGAAGGAGACCATGCTCAATAACGAAAAAGTAAGCACAGAAAATTTTTTGAACAAAGTTCCGGAATTTTTTCAACATACTTTGTACAATGCAATTCTCATGATAGCCCCTCAAAACTTAGAGGCATATGGTCATTGTAGGTTATAGCTGCTCACATTATGCTGCCCATAGTGTCTCTGTATGTTCCTGCCTGACACCCTTGGATGTTCCTGCCTGACACCCTTCAGTTAATAATTCTCTACCAACATCAAGCTAGATTCTGCTCTAGCTGTGAAACATAAGTACTCCCTTTGTCACAACAGTTCCAGGACAGTTTTTTTTTTTTTGCGATACTGAAAAGGAACAGGTGTTGTTATGTTACCTGGTATGTTTGCCTCCACAAAATTACCTCGGCTATGGTTCGATGTAAACTCACTTGATGGCAGGGCTATGCTTAGCAACACACTGTTTGGGATTTCAGTACATTAGTTACGTTGACACAATGGATGCTGATTGTGAGCACAGACATAACATCAAGTTCTGTTTTAAGCTCAGGAAAACCCCTAGTAAAATGTAGACAATGAAAAAGTGAGAAAAAACAGGCGAGGTACTTTCAAGAAGTCATGTTTTTGAGCGAAACAAAAGATTTCATGAAGGTAGAGATTTAATGAAATGTGATCCCAGAGCAGGTCAAACATCTACAGCACATACAGATGCAAACACAGAGCATATAAAGCAGTTATCGGAAGAAGACCATCATGTAACTTAAATAGAATTGTGATGTGTGTCTTAAGAATATACGCAAAGACTTACAGAAACAGTAACTTAAGGCAAAACTCCTCCCCTACACATTAAAAGACAACAGGAAGAGGAGAGACAAAGAAATTCTGCACAACTACTGGATAGAGTCAGACAGACATTATCCCACATTTCTGGCAAAGATTATTGCTGGAGATGAAAGCTGGTGCTACCAGCATGACCCTCACTCGAAGCATCAATGTACTGAATGGCAGAGCCACGGATCACAAGCCTCGAAAAATGTCTAATGAAAACCTTTGCGAACAAAGACAATGTTGACTGCATTCTTTGATAACAAAGAATTAGTTCACCATGAGTATGATCCTCCAGGTTATACAGTGAACCAAACTCTTTACATCGAAGTCTTGAAACATTTGCGACACGCAATTCTACATCGCCGTGCTGATTTGTGGCATTCTCAGGACTGGTTCTTACTGCACGAAAATGCAAGAACCCATGCTGCTTTATATGTTACCAAGTATCTGGCCAGACATTCTGATATTACCATCCCACATCTGATGTATTAGCCCAACCCTATTGCCTGACAATTTTCTCATGTTTCTGCAAGTGAAAATGCAACTGAAAAGAAAGCTCCATCAAGATATTGCAGATAGCCAACACACTGTGACAAACGAGCTTACAAACATTACAGTAGAAAATTTCCCTGCTTGCTTCCAATACCTCTAGAAATGTTGGAAAATGTGTACAGATGGCCAAGGGGACTACTTTGATAGGAGCTAGCATCATTACTTGGTAAGTGCTATTTCCTTTTTTTTAAAAAAAAAAAAAAAAAAAATGTCTGCCCTGGAACTTTTCTGACAAAGGAAGTATTTGTCATTCATCTCTTCAGCCATGCATATCAGTTCACCAAAGGAGGCACATTCTGTGGTGAAAAGATTCAAGAGGAAGCCTGGGCAGTGGCACCCTTGTATGTAGCCCTGGATCCTGATAGTCCTATTTTGTGCTGCAATTGACATGTGACCCACAGGTATCTGATTTGCTGGTTCACGTGTGCTCTAGTATACTTTTGTCATCCGGAGCCAGGATGGCAAGCAATTATACATTCCCTTGACCACAGCTCCATCATTGATTATTGACTGACCTCTTGCATCCAGTATGCTGATAAATTCGTAGGACAGATCATTTTACATCTAACTAGCTCATGCTGAAGTTAAATTACCCACACGAACTGAGGTTGTCGACACTTCTCTGGTGTGTCTGCAAAGTTTATTAACCCGGTATAATCTCTAAAATAGATCAGCTTTTCAGCAAGTTGCATATAAATGTCATGGGCACAGTGTTTTAATACTCAGTATTAAGGTTCTAGCACAGTTCACAGAATGATATTTGTTCTTGGAAAATATATCAGATACAGGGAACAGAATGTAATGCAAAAGTTCAACATAGACTCTGTTCCAGCAAAAATGATAGTTGTTTAGTTGCATTAAACTTACAGTTACAACTACTGTTTGAATACTCACAACAGGAATGGAAAGTCGTGGTGCAACTGCAATGAAATCTTGATCCTTTTGCAAATCTTGCATTTCCCGATGTAACAGTTGCTCCAAGCTGAAACAAGTGGAATATTACAAGAAACACATATGATTATGACACCAAAACTTGGTAAAGAACTGATGCATTAAGAGACAAAGTAACCAGTAAACTGAAATAATTGCAAGGTAATGGTGTAATTGCCCCCATTCAAGCTAATCAATGGGCAAGTCCTCTTGTTTTGTTGCCTAAGCCTTCTGATTGCATTTGCGTTTGTGTTGACTTCAAGTGTCCTGTCAACCAACTGACAATAGTTGAGACTTATCTGTTAGCTCACTCTGAGGAACTCAGGGACAGGCTTGGTGCAGGATGTTGCTTCTGTAAGATAGATTTGCAGGATGCCTACTTGCAAATTCCATTGGCTGAAGAATCACAGAAAGTGTTTGTTGTAAATATACACTTAGGACTGTTGAAGTATTTGCATTTGCCCTTTGGCAGTGCTTCCACACAAACCATTTTTCATAGTTACTTGGAACAGCTGACTGCAAAAGTACCATTTTGTTCAAACTACCTTGATGATATTGTCGCCTCAGGTTGTACACCACAGGAGCACATTGCCAATTTGCGTACCGTTTTTCAAGTGTTGTCAGAAGCAGGACTCTTGTGTCATCTTGAAAAGTGTGACTATTTTCATCATGTGATAAATAGTCAGGGCATGCACCCCCTCTAATCCCATTTGCTTGCAATCCGTGACCAGCCTGTCCCTCGCAATGTGTCTGAACTGCAGTCAGTATTAGGCAAAATAATATACTGTAAGGGTCTATGGGTTACACGCAGCTGTATGGTATGGACACGCACTTGCCAGCCAGTCTGTCTGGAATGCTGACAATTTCCTTGGTCAGTAGACGCGTGTCCGGCCGCACTGCGATGGAGAGTACGCGACTGGCCGCAGTCCGCAGTGCGGCCTCGGGTGTGAGTATGTCTCTTTTCTTAGCTCACCATGGAGCCTTTCGATACGACCATAATTAGCCGGTGTTAGGATATCAGACAGAGTGATAATGGGTGCACATAGCGTGCGTGTTTTATAATCTGACTTTGTTAATAAAACAGTTTAGACTTACTTCTCATGTTCGCATATTGCTGTAACTCAAGGACCCACCGCTTACAAATCCTGACAAAAAATTCATGTAATCATTATCTGGGGCAACAACACACACAAACTACCACCTTACAGAAGTGGTGTCAGCATGGGGATAATTATGGAAAAATCTAAAGTCCTGAAGAGGTGCAGTACAACGTGAACTTCGAGCAGCAGCAGCGTGAACATCTTCCGAGTATGCGGGGACATCCAACACTGGAATTCAGGTTGGTCTACTCCAATTTGGCTAGAATACGAAAGGCAGTGATGAATTTTTATTTTAAATTTGAGTGACTGATAGGTGTTAAATTAGACAAAATGTTGCAATCCAGTCAGAGTAATGTTGTCGATCTACAAACTCTTATTAATGAACTGCAAGAAGATATTTGGCAGTTAAAAGCAGAAAGAAGTGAGCGTAACATTCTGAGAGACTTGTCAATTGATAGTTCATGCACTACAACTACAATAAAGAATTTTTCATTATTGCCATCAGTACCAGTGTTTAGGGGAAACCCAAAGATGATGTGAAAGTGTTTTCATAAACTTATAGGTGCTGCCCTGTTAGGATCATGGGCAGATTCCGATAAGCTAGTGGTTGCCAAATTAAGAATTCAGCGAGCCGCACAAGATTTCATTTGCGTGGAGCCTACTTGCATGAAAACAGAAAATTACAATGAGTTTAGAACGACTGTTGTTCAGAGATTTAAACGTAAAAATATGATCAGATTTTACAGAGAGCAGCTTAACAGTTTGTGAATGCGACGAGATGAATCTATCAAGCCGTTTGCCGAGATAATTCGAGACATCAATGCTCAAACATATGAGTTAGTTGAAGATGAAAATGCAAATCGCATTCAGTTGTACGAAGCCAACCAGAGAGTCTTGGACACATTCATTCATGGGTTGCACAGAGAGGAAGTAAGCAAAGCTGTTCAGTTGGCGCAATGTAAAACATTTCAGGAAGAAGTAGAATCAGCTGTTGGTTTCATTGAAGCACTAAGACGACCTAATGAGACGCAGAAACAAGAACACAGAGTTTTCAACAAAACAGTAACAATGCTACATATGCAATAAGCTGGGTCACAAGTGTAAGGATTGTAAAGAGAATCGAATATCCTATCATTGTGGGATGCAGGGTCATGTTTCAAGAGATTGTCACAACAACAAGAAAGGTAATGCGAACAACAGACAATCTGCCAGATCTTTAAACGAGTATGGGGATGTATGGGCCACCACTCCATCTGCCCCTTGCCAGAGACAGTGATTCCTGTTAGTTCCAGCGAAAATCAGACCGAACATGACTTTCTGATAGGTGCTGTATATTATGGGAGAAACATCAAACTAGTTATTGACACAGGAGCACAGACCTCATTAATGTGGTGTTGCATAGATAAACAGGATAAACTGAAACTACTGTTAATAAAAGTGCGAAGGTTAGACGGAGGAAGGCTAAATAACTATGGAGAAGTTGACGTAGAATTAATTCTTGGCTAAGGCCAAGATGAAGGTGAAAATAAAGATAAATACACAGCAAGGGTGCAAGTAATTTCAAATAACGAAACGCGTTATGATGGTGTACTTGGATTTGATTTCTTGTTCGCTAACGAGGCGTACTATGGATTGGAGCGTGGAAAGTCAGATCCCTTAATCGGGCAGGGAGGTTAGAAAATTTAAAAAGGGAAATGGATAGGCTAAAGTTAGATATAGTGGGAATTAGTGAAGTTCGGTGGCAGAAGGAACAAGACTTCTGGTCAGGTGAATACAGGGTTATAAATACAAAATCAAATAGGGGTAATGCAGGAGTAGGTTTAATAATGAATAGGAAAATAGGAATGCGGGTAAGCTACTACAAACAGCATAGTGAACGCATTATTGTGGCCAAGATAGATACGAAGCCCACACCTACTACAGTAGTACAAGTTTATATGCCAACTAGCTGTGCAGATGATGAAGAAATTGATGAAATGTATGATCAAATAAAAGAAATTATTCAGATAGTGAAGGGAGACGAAAATTTAATAGTCATGGGTGACTGGAATTCAGTAGTAGGAAAAGGGAGACAAGGAAATGTAGTAGGTAAATATGGATTGGGACTAAGAAATGAAAGAGGAAGCCGCCTTGGCTTGGTTCAAGAATCATAAACGTACGTTGTATACATGGAAGAAGCCTGGAGATACTGACAGGTTTCAGATAGATTACATAATGGTAAGACAGAGATTTAGGAACAAGGTTTTAAATTGTAAGACATTTAAAGGGGCAGATGTGGACTCTGATCACAATCTATTGGTTATGAACTGTAGATTAAAACTGAAGAAACTGCAAAATGGTGGGAATTTAAGGAGATGAGACCTGGATAAACTGAAAGAACCAGAGGTTGTACGGAGTTTCAGGGAGAGCATAAGGGAACAATTGACAGGAATGGGGGAGACAATACAGTAGAAGAAGAATGGATAGCTTTAAGAGATGAAGTAGTGAAGGCAGCACAGGACCTAGTAGGTAAAAAGACGAGGGTGAAAGGAGAAAATATAAAAATACAGTAAATGAAGCAGGCAAAAAGCAATACAAACGTCTCAAAAACAAGATTGACAGGAAGTGCAAAATGGCTAAGAAGGGATGACTAGAGGACAAATGTAAGGATGTAGAGGATTATCTCACTAGGGGTAAGATAGATACTGCCTACAGGAAAATTAAAGAGACCTATGGAGAACGGAGAACCACTTGTATGAATATCAAGAGCTCAGATGGAAACCCAGTTCTAAGCAAAGCAGGGAAAGCAGAAAGGTGGAGGGAGTATATAGAGGGCCTATAAAAGGGCAATGTACTTGAGAACAATATTATGGAAGTGGAAGAGGATGTAGATGAAGATGAAATTGGAGACACGATACTGCGTGAAGAGTTTGACACAGCACTGAAAGACCTGAGTAGAAACAAGTCCCCGGTAGTAGACAACATTCCATTAGAACTACTGACGACTTTGGGAGAGCCAGTCCTGACAAAATTCTACCATCTGGTGAGCAAGATGTATGAGACAGGAAAAGACTTCAGGAAGAATATAATAATTCCGATCCCAAAGAAAGCAGGTGCTGACAGATGTGAAAATTACCTAACAGTCAGTTTAATCAGTCACGGATGCAAAATACTAACGCGTATTCTCTACAGATGAATGGAAAAACTGGTAGAAGCTCAACTCGGGGAAGATCAGTTCGGATTCCGTATAAATGTTGGAATAAGTGAGGCAATACTTCCCCTATGACTTACCTTAGAAGCTAGATTAAGGAAGGGCAAACCTACGTTTCTAGGATTTGTAGACTTAGAGAAAGCTTTTGACAATGTTGACTGGAATACTCTCTTTCAAATTCTGAAGGTGGCAGGGGTAAAATACAGGGAGCGTAAGGCTATTTACAATTTGTACAAAAACCAGATGGCAGTTATAAGAGTCGAGGGGCATGAAAGGGAAGCAGTGGTTGAGAAGGGAGTGAGACAGGGTTGTAGCCTCTCCCCGATGTTATTCAATCTGTATATTGAGCAAGCAATGAAGGAAACAAAAGAAAAATTCAGAGTAGGTATTAAAATCCATGGAGAAGAAATAAAAACTTTGAGGTTTGCCAATGACATTGTAATTTTGTCAGAGACAGCAAAGGACTTGGAAGAGCAGTTGAACGGAATGGACAGTGTCATGAAAGGAGGGTATAAGATGAACATCAACAAAAGCAAAATGACGATAATGGAATGTAGTCGAATTAAGTCGGGTGATGCTGAGGGAATTAGATTAGGAAATGACACACTTAATGTAGTAAAGGAGTTTTGCTATTTGGGGAGCAAAATAACTGATGATGTTCGAATTAGAGAGGACATCAAATGTAGACTGGCAATGGCAAGGAAAGCGTTTCTGACGAAGAGAAATTTGTTAAGATCGAGTATTGATTTAAGTGTCAGGAAGTCGTTTCTGAAAGTATTTGTAAGGAGCGTAGCCATGTATGGAAGTGAAATGTGGACGATAAATAGTTTGGATAACAAGAGAATAGAAGTTTTTGAAATGTGGTGCTACAGAAGAATGCTGAAGATTAGATGGGTAGATCACATAACTAATGAGGAGGTGTTGAAGAGGATTGGGGAGAAGAGAAGTTTGTGGCACAACTTAACTAGAAGAAGTGATCAGGTGGTAGGACATGTTCTGAGGCATCAAGGCATCACCAATTTAGTACTGGAGGGCAGTGTGGAGGGTAAAAATCGTAGAGGGAGACCAAGAGATGAATACACTACACAGATTCAGAAGGTACTGGGAGATGAAGAAGCTTGCACAGGATAGAGTAGCATGGAGAGCTGCATCAAACCAGTCTCAGGACTGAAGACCACAACAACAACAACAACAACGAGGCAGAGACATTTGTCGCAGAACGAAGGATCAGACTAGGCTGTAGCAACTACAACCTAGGAAATCGTTCTTCAGATCATACTCAAAGGAGCAGCAATACTGACGTCATGGAAATTGACCACCCAAATGATGGATCAGTTCAAACCACCTGAGTCAATGTTGAAATTGATCAGCCTCAGCAAATTCCCAAGGGAGCAGGAAAGACAATCTACGTTGAAGTTAAGTCACCTCGATGCAAGGAAGGAACTTTGTTATTAATTGAGATATCCCAGAAAAGTGAGTTATTGGATGCAATGCATTGTTATGTTGCTAGACGTGTAGATGTCACTACAATGGTGAGACAGAATGTCGCAAAAGTCCTGGTTACAATAACAAATAACAGCAATGAGGAAGTTGTCAATCACACAGAAACCTTACCAAATACCATTCAGTCAAAGATTTAGTAGAAGACATGGTTAAAGAACAATTAGAAGCCGGAATTATGAAACCAAGAGATCCTTCAGACCCACCATGTCGTTCGCCTCTTGTAATTGTAAAGAAGAAATCAATTTCTGGAGAACCACAGTTCTGTTTTTGTGTTGATTACCGATCTTTGAATGCTGTGACCACACCCGAAATTTACCCCTCACCAAATTTAGTGGAAACCTTGGATTATTTGGGCAGATGTCGAATTTTTTCAGTATGTGATTTAACAAGTGGTTATCACCAGTTAACAGTGCATCCAGATGCATCAAGCAAAAACTTCATTTGTATCCGCAACAGGAGTATACAAGTATCTACATTTCAACGCCTTCAATTTTACGAGGGCTCATCCCAACACAAGCACTTGTTTACCTTGATGATGTAATAATTTTTGGTGAAAATATGAAGCAGCATGCTGAGAGACTACAAGCTGTTTTTGAGCATATAAGGAGCACAAACCTGTCTTTATCAATAAATGAATGTCATTTTGCACAAAGTAAGAATTTTCCTGAGCCACAGAATTTGAAAGAACGACAATCATTCTTGGGATTGTCAAAATTCTACAGACGATTTATAGCTGGTTATGCGAATATAGCACGTCCAATGACACAGCTACTGAAGAAAGGAGCCACATTTAATTGGTCAACAGAATCCAAAAAGGTAATGGAAGAACTTAAAAACTACTCTAACCACAGCCCCAGTGTTAGGCTATCTTGACCAATCTGGTAAACAACATGTGAGTGCTGATGCAATGAGTCGAAAAGTCAATGTTTGTGTTACAGTAAGTCGAGAAGAAGAGTTAAAGGCAGCTCAAGAAGAAGACCCACAATGCAAATTATGGAAAAATGATCAATGTTTTGTCGAAATAGTTGGATTATTGTGCAAAATCACTAGTATAGGAAACAGCCTAGTTATTACAGAAAGCATGAAAGAGCAAATCATGGGAGAGCAACATGATTCTTTATTATCAGGACATTGCAGTAAAAAAGCAACAAATATTCAAACAGCTCAAATGTTTTGGTGACCGAGCTGACGTTTTTGAGTTTGTTTTGCAATGTGATTCCTGTAACAGATGGAATAATGTAGAAAAAATAGAGCACCATTGCAAGAACTGCCAGAAGAAAGTGAACCATTTGAACGAGTAGGACTAGATGTCGTAGGACAGTTGCCTAAGACTAAAGATGGGAACAAATACATATTGACAATGTTAGATCATTTCTCTAGATACCTTCTCGTGATACCAATACCTGATCAGAGCACTGAGACTACAGCTAAAGATTTTGTAAAAGAATGGATTCTTAAGTCTGGATCACCATTAAGTATAATTAGTGATCAAGGAACAATTTTTAAGAGTGAATTGCTTAAACAGACTTGTAAGCTCATGTAAATAACCCAGTTAAGGATTACACCAGCTCACCCTGAAGGAAATGGAAGAGTTGAGCGAGTCTACAGAACAATTATTAAAATGATTAGCCATTATGTGAGCAGCAAACATGACAATTGGGATGTTTGTTTACCGTACTTGGTAAGTTGTTACAATGCCAAAATGCACATCTCCACAGGCCTCAGTCCATATGAGATTGTCTACGGAAGAAGAATACATTCACCCTTGGACTTTGCATGATCAACTGCTGGAATCAGCAATAGACACGTAAGGGATCTAGCACGCAAGCTAAAGGAAGCACGGAGGGGAGTGAACAGTGGAATCATCAGTCCTTTCTTCAACAATCAAGACAACATGACCACCAAGCAGCAGTGCCACAGTATTGAGTTGGAGAGCTTGTGTATCTGAGCAACGTGATGTTAAAAAAGAGTCAAGTCAAAAAGTCTAAGAAGTTTTGAAAAGAACCATATCCAATCTTGGAGGTGTTATCGCCAGTCACTCTTAAGCTCCAACTGCCCTTTAGTTTGATTGTCATTCTTGTCAATCGTCTAAAGCCATTTCTGGGTAGATTTCCTGTAGTATCACAAGACGACAAGGACTGACAGAGAGGCATACCAGCTGTTCTCAAACTCAGGAAGCGAGAATCGCAAGGTCGCAGTCCAGACTTCGAGGCTGAGGGAGGAGCGACCGAGAAGCAGACCAACTGTTCTCAAACCCAGGAAGCGAGAATCGCAAGGTCGCAGTCCAGATTTCGAGGCCGAGGCATCGCCACGTTCCAAGCAATCCTGTTCCAGACACCCATACAATCTGCATAAACATCTGTAGTGTGTGAGAGTGCAATGCGTGTGTTTATTTCAGCCATGTGCTTATGTGAATGTGTTGTGAAAATTTAGTATGGAAGCTATTGCATGAGTGCACAAATGAAACTAAATCTTTTATTCCACAGGTTACCACAAGAAACTCATTTATTTTATGTTCATTATTAACTCTAGTATATAGAACTAATTAACCATGTTCATTTTTATTCTATTGCTTGCTTTGATAGCTCATTCTACTAATGCTGTAGTAATAGTACCACAGAATACAGATGTTTTGTTTGAACCATGATCAGACATGGTAGTTTCAACAACTAATACAAAACTTGTCCTCAAGTACAATCTGAGTGAACTCCAGCAACAGTTCCATTCTGTAAAGAAGCAAATTAACCTAATTTGTTCTGTTAAGGGTAATGATAAAATTTTGGAAATGGGTACATCTTGGAACAATAACTGGATCACAGCCAAAATGCATAGAGTCTACATTTGCTAATTATGAACAAGAGATTTACTGTTTTTTAAAGCTTTTCCCATACAAAACTTTAATTATGCATAAACATGCCTGGTTTGATTTTGGAGGGAGTATCCTTCGTACTGTATTTGGTACTTTAACTAGTCAAGATCTACTGGAAGTTAAAGGCAAAATATTAGCTCCTGAACAACAATCCAGTACAGATTCAACTAACCTCTCTAATTAAATTATTGTATTAAAGAATATGAAAAGAACCATTACTAACCACACAGTTTTCACTGAACAGATTGTAAAGCAATTTATCTCACATTTCCACGTACTTTGTAATGAAACGAATGCAAATATCTAAGAACTATTCTAGGGATTAAATGCTATGAGTACACACTTAGATTTAAACACTCTTTTGTTAAGGATTACTGATAGTTTACCAAATGCTAGAATTGATGCCCTTAACTTAAGAACGGTCTTAAAAAGTAGTTCAAATGATTGTTTGAGCAGTGTACTACTACATCCAGAACAACTTTTACAGGTCCTAGAATCAATTGAACGAAAGCTAGATGCAACATATACTGTGATTTATCCCGTTAACTCTTACAATTTATAGGCTTACTATAAGTTAACCACCACACACTCCTTAATGATTGAAGATGAATTTACTGTCATTGTTTCTATTCCTATTGCTAGATCAAAGCACAATTTTGAAATGTATAAGATTTATCCTCCCCCCATGAACCATGGACCTTGCCGTTGGTGGGGAGGCTTGCGTGCTTCAGCAATACAGATAGCCATACCGTAGGTTCCACCACAACGGACGGGTATCTATTGAGAGGCCAGACAAACGTGTGGTTCCTGAAGAGGGGCAGCAGCCTTTTCAGTAGTTGCAGGGCCAACAGTCTGGATGATTGACTGATCTGGCCTTGTAACAATAACCAAAACGGCCTTGCTGTGCTGGTACTGCCAACGGCTGAAAGCAAGGGGAAACTACAGCCGTAATTTTTCCTGAGGGCATGCAGCTTTACTGTATGGTTAAATGATGATGGCGTCCTCTTGGGTAAAATATTCCGGAGGTAAAATAGTCCCCCCATTCGGATCTCTGGGCGGGGACTACTCAAGAGGATGTTGTTATCAGGAGAAAGAAAACTGGCGTTCTACGGATAGGAGCGTGGAATGTCAGATCCCTTAATCGGGCAGGTAGGTTAGAAAATTTAAAAATGGAAATGGATAGGTTAAAGTTAGATATAGTGGGAATTAGTGAAGTTCGGTGGCAGGAAGAACAAGACTTCTGGTCAGGCGACTACAGGGTTATAAACACAAAATCAAATAGGGGTAATGCAGGAGTAGATTTAATAATGAATAGGAAAATAGGAATGTGGGTAAGCTACTACAAACAGCATAGTGAACGCATTATTGTGGCCAAGATAGATACGAAGCCCACACCTACTACAGTAGTACAAGTTTATATGCCAACTAGCTCTGCAGATGATGAAGAAATTGATGAAATGTAGATCAAATGAAAGAAATTATTCAGATAGTGAAGGGAGACGAAAATTTAATAGTTATGGGTGACTGGAATTCGGTAGTAGGAAAAGGGACAGAAGGAAACACAGTAGCTGAACATGGACTGGGGCAAAGAAATGAAAGAGGAAGCCGCCTGGTAGAATTTTGCACAGAGCACAACTTAATCATAGCTAACACTTGGTTTAAGAATCATGAAAGAAGGTTGTATACGTGGAAGAACCCTGGAGATACTAAAAGGTATCAGATAGATTATATAATGGTAAGACAGAGATTTAGGAACCAGGTTTTAAGTTGTAAGACATTTCCAGGGGCAGATGTGGACTCTGACCACAATCTATTGGTTATGACCTGTAGATTAAAACTGAAGAAACTGCAAAAAGGTGGGAATTTAAGTATATGGGACATGGATAAACTAAAAGAACCAGAGGACGTACAGAGTTTCGGGGAGAGCATATGGGAGCAATTGACAGGAATGGAGGAAAGTAATACTGTAGAAGAAGAATGGGTAGCTTTGAGGGATGAAGTAGTGAAGGCAGCAGAGGATCAAGTAGGTAAAAAGACAAGCAGGCAAAAAGGAATACAAACGTCTCAAAAATCAGATCGACAGGAAGTGCAAAATGGCTAAGCAGGGATGGCTAGAGGACAAATGTAAGGATGTAGAGGCTTAACTCACTAGGGGTAAGGTAGATACTGCCTACAGGAAAAATTAAAGAGACCTTTGGAGAAAAGAGCACAACTTGTATGAATATCAAGAGCTCAGATGGAAACCCAGTTCTAAGCAAAGAAGGGAAAGCAGAGAGGTGGAAGGAGTATATAGAGGATCAATACAAGGGCGATGTACTTGTGGACAATATTCTGGAAATGGAAGAGAATGTAGATTAAGATGAAATGGGAGATACAATACTGCGTGAAGAGTTTGATAGAGCAGTGAAAGACCTGAGTCGAAACAAGGCCCCAGGAGTAGACAACATTCCATTAGAACTACTGACGACCTTGGGAGAGCCAGTCCTGACAAAACTCTACCATCTGGTGAGAAAGATGTATGGGACAGGCGAAATACCCTCAGACTTCAAGAAGAATGTAATAATTCCAATCCCAAAGAAAGCAGGTGTTGACAGATGTGAAAATTACTGAACAATCAGTTTAATAAGCCACAGCTGAAAAATACTAACGCAAATTCTTTACAGACGAATGGAAAAACTAGTAAAAGCCAATCTTGGGGAAGATCAGTTTGGATTCCGTAGAAATATTGGAACATGTGAGGCAATACTGACCTTAAGACTTATGTTAGAAGGAAGATTAAGGAAAGGCAAACCTACGTTTCTAGCATTTGTAGACTTGGAGAAAGCTTTTGACAATGTTGACTGGAATACTCTCTTTCAAATTCTGAAGGTGGCAGGTGTAAAATAAAGGGAGCGAAAGGCTATTTACAATTTGTACTGAAACCAGATGGCAGTCATAAAGGTCGAAGGCATGGAAGGGAAGCAGTGGTTGGGAAAGGAGTTAGACAGGGTTGTAGCCTCTCCTTGATGTTATTCAATCTGTATATTGAGCAAGAAGTAAAGGGAACAAAAGAAAAATTCGGAGTAGGTATTAAAATCCATGGAGAAGAAATAAAAACTTTGAGGTTTGCCGATGACATTGAAATTTTGTCAGAAACAGCAAAGGACTTGGAAGAGCAGTTGAACGGAATGAACAGTGTCTGAAAGTAGAGTATAAGATGAACATCAATAAAAGCAAACTGAGGATAATGGAATGTAGTCGAAATAAGTCGGGTGATGCTCAGCGAATTAGATTAGGAAATGAGACACTTAACGTAGTAAAGGAGTTTTGCTGTTTGGGGAGCAAAATAACTAATGATGTTCGAAGTAGAGAGGATATAAAATGCAGAATGGCAATGGCAAGGAAAGCGTTTCTGACGAAGAGAAATTTGTTAACATCGAGTCTAGATTTAAGTGTCAGGAAGTTGTTTCTGAAAGTATTTGTATGGAATGTAGCTATGTATGGAAGTGAAACATGGACAATACATAGTTTGGACAAGAAGAGAATAGAAGCTTTCGAAATGTGGTGCTACAGAAGAATGCTGAAGATTAGATGGGTAGATCACATAACTAATGAGGAGGTATTGAACAGAATTGGGTAGAAGAGGAGTTTGTGGCACAACTTGTCAAGAAGAAGGGACCGGTTGGTAGGACATGTTCTGAGGCATCAAGGCATCACAAATTTAGCATTGGAGAGCAATGTGGAGGGTAAAAATCATAGAGGGAGATCAAGATATGAATACACTAAGCAGATTCAGAAGGACGTAGGTTCCAGTAAGTACTTGGAGACGAAGAAGCTTGCACAGGATAGAGTATCATGGAGAGCTGTCTCAGGACTGAACACCACAACAACAACAACAAGTTCTATTTAGTGACAGGACACAAGCTTTTGCAGTCTTTGTTTCATCTGCCAAAGATGGTTCCTACATGTGCTGTTCAAGAATTGCAATGTTGTGCTTTGTTGTATCAGTATGAAATTGTGTACATACCTACAGCAAAGCATGACAATGTAGATGCACTACCTTGGCCCAGGCTCTGATTTTGATGAATCTGCTGCACCTTGTTGCCACATCGATGCGCAGGCCTCTGAATTGCTGGAATCTTTTCCCTTGCACTACAGAGAAACTGCACAGGTCACGGAAGCAGACCCAGATCTCAAGATTTTGTTGCATTACATTTACACATTTGGGCTCATTCATTGAACAGTATCCAGAACTCAGCTGTGTGCTGATATTTTGCTCTTCAGCATAACCTTACAATTCAACAGGGTGTAATTCTAGTTCAAAATGACAGTGGACAGTCACGTGTGCTCACTCCCAAAGTGCTCCCAAAGGATGTGTTGTGATTGCTCCACCAAGGACATTGGGGAATTGTTTGCACTATTAGCGTGATGGCTCTGTACCTGGCAGGGCATGGACGCCCACGCTGAACAGATGACGTCACAGTGCCGCGCATGCGAGGAAAACAAATCCACTCCACCACAGACATTCACAGCTTGGCCTAAGACTCAATCACTATGGCAACGAGTGCACACTGACTTTGCAGGAACATTTTGGAATGCTTGTTGGTTCATAGTGGTAGACTCTTTTAGCAAGTTTCCACTTGCGGCGCCACTGAACTCTACCACTTTCAAGTGTTGTCCTCCTTGTTTCGCATAGAAGGTTTGCCAGAAGTAGTTGTGTTGGACAACAGGCCACAGTTTATGTCGCATGATTTTGAATAGTTTTGTGAACGAAATAGCATTTGTCATCTAACAATTGCTTGTTCCTCCCACAGTCCAATGGAAAAGCAGAACGCTTTGTACGTACTTTTAAGCAAAGATGGCCAAGTTTCACACCACCCACACACGGGAACAAGTCCTGCAACTCTTTCTCACCACTTATCTCTCTCACCCATGAGACGGACCATCACTGGCAGAATTTCTGCATGGCTGCTGCCACTGGACGCTGCTACACTTGCTACACCCATCACAGCATCCGGTGCTGCCAATGGTCCACAGATATTGCTTTGCACCGTGTGATCTTGTTATTTTCAGGGTTTATGGCAACTGAGTGCACAAAGAAAGAGGTGTGATCCAGGAATGCATTGGCTCTTCTACGTATCTGATTGCAAGTCCTGATGGTTTGCAGTGTCCCCCCCCCCCCCCCCCTGATTCTGCTGCTTTTCTTTCCCCCAGATTCATGGCCTCATGGGACTGCACAGCATTTGCACCAGGGCACCCAAGGAGGAGTGGATGGACAATGTGCCCTCACTCCCACTGTCCTCACTTGCAGACCCGATGGACCTGGACCCACCATCGCTGTTGCCGTCATCACCCAACAACACTCCCTCAGGATGATATTAACATCAGGAAAAGCAAAATGCATTCCACAGATCAGAGTGTGGAATGTCACATCCCTTAATCAGGTAGGAAGGCAAGAGAATTTAAAAGGGGAAATGGATAGGCTGAAATTGCCCTGGCAGCAGTTTTCTGGAAAATCTTCCTGTTGTCTCGCAAGCCAGATGGCGAGGTGCAGTTAGGAGTATGCCATCCTCCTCAGTCACAGAGTATGCCATCCTCCTCAGTCACAGCTCCCGGCTCATCTCTAAGTCCATCGTCCTGCCTCCCTCCACGTTGTCATTCAGAGTCTCCCTACACGACAATGGTGCGATATTTCCAGGGGGAGGAATGTGCTGGCGTAAGCTGTTGCAGCACACTGGTTGGCAAAGAAGTTGTGAGATCGATCGTAAGCACTGGATCAAGCATGCCTATCACCAGAGGGGTCAAAGACAGACGCGCAAACAATGCGCTGCTACCGCCCTCTTGACCACAAGTATTTAGATTGCTGCCACGGACCACAGGGCCCACTCACCCAGTCTGAGTCAAACAGTCTCAATAGCCAAATCAGTCTCAGTTAGTAGCTCAGTCACTATTCTAGTCGGTATCTGTCAGTTCAAGTCAACGGCTAAGAGAGTGTAGTGTTTATAGCGGGACTTGTACTTTACCAGCAGTGAGGCCAACGTGGACTATTACGGAAGAGCTTGTACCACAACACCTGGACTAGCTTAAAGATAAGTAGCTTTCTGTTCTGGTACATAAAGAACACTATAAACACATGTGTTGTAGAAAGAGAATACCAGCCACCAAACAACGTCCTCTCCCTCGCTTCCCCTGGTACAAGACTGTACAGTGGCAACGGCGACACAAAAAATAGATTATTTTGTCTTTTGCCTTTTAACTGATACATCAATATTTTCAAGTATTTACACTGTATGATAGATAAATAAAAAGTAATTTAAATCCCATGTGTAAAAATGAGAATGATAGGACAAAAAAATTAGAGCAATTATAAAAGTTAATGCAATGATTGAAATGATGTGGAAAGGATTACAAATATCAAAAACTGCATTTACACCAATTAACTAAATAAAAGTAATGATTAATGTTTTTTTTATAAAAAGTGGAAAAAATAATAATCTCAAAGCACCTGACAGGATTCAAATCCATGATCTTAAGTATGTCAGAAATATATCTTAACCACTACACTGTGCCACTAACCTGGATAACTCTATAATTTTTAAGGCTCTAGAGCATCACGTGAAATCCTTTTTCATCCATTACTCACAAATGAGGGCCCACTTGGGTGAATGGCTGGGGCTCTGACAACCACCACCACCATATAGATTGTTTCAAAAAGTCAGTCCAATCCAGTCATGAAAGTTATGTTGAGTACCCACCTCAACAATGAACTAAAAACTGTATGTAATATTTACATGCAAATGAATCACTACTCTTCAAATACAGGAAGCAGTGTGTAATTGACTGACAAATCGAAAAGAGGAAAAAAATGTGCCAGTGGACTTGTTTATTTTCACACAGTTTTCAAGATGAAGACTTTACCTTTCTGCAAGTGATATTTATATTCTGTGGTGAATCTTTCTGGACAGTGGAGCAGCACCACTGAGGAATTTTAATGTTAAAGTATATGTGGGACTT